>NW_027500419.1:0-82901 GCF_021521415.1 Bidens hawaiensis
ATAGGTCATAGGTGGACCATAAGCTGCCATCATTCCACCATAATATTGATTTGCAGGACACACCTGTGAAAACATTGAAGATAATAATGAGTACAAACAAAATATATATATATATATATATATATATATATATATATATATATATATATATATAACATATCTATATTTTAAAAATGACCCGTTTTGATCAAAACCAAGTTGATACCCTTATAATATGGCCTGTTTTGACCGGAACCAAAGTGATACCCTTTTAAAATGACCCGTTTTGACCTGACCCGACCCGAGTTGCCTAATTTGACAGAGGCTTAAGAAGCTTACAATGTTATGCAAATATATCCAAGTTGTGGGACCTGATTTAAAATTCCAGTGTTGACCGGAAGCATGTTTGGTAGTGCATCCTGCTGCTGATAATTTGCATTAAATTGTTGTCCATAAATGCCTGACATCAAAAGACGAAGTATATCATCAGTATTACAACAACAACATATAACTAATTCATCACAACAAATATAAAGCATCATAGGTACCTATAGGTGGAAAGATGGAACATTTTGTGTTTGTCTGGTTACTGCATCATTTCCTCATTAGGTAATGATATGCTTATCCAATCCTCTCCTAAATCTGAAGAGGGGAAATGGTAACCCCGGAGATGCCCGATAACTCTGCAAATCGACCGATTCACCCCCTTGGTGTTTCAGAAGACTCTGGCCGCACCTGCTTTGAAGAACCAGAACCAGTTGTGTTCTTTAATGATTCCACTTCTGGTCTCTTGGCAAAACGACCACCAATACACCTAACCCTTCTCATTGCATGTTGGTGGCGCGACTCATGCATATATGGCTGTAAAACAAGACCAACATAACATTTAACATGTTATTTACCATTTTTACAAAACTTAATTCATCCTTATATAATAAATTCATAACTCACCTTTCGGTCTTTGATAAGTTTCTTTTCTACCTTTGCTTTTGCATGCAACTCTAGTATCGCGTGGTATTGTTTAGGGTTGAAATAAACAAGCTCTGGTCCCATTTCGGGTGCCAAAGGACTTTTGTTATTATGCCCAGGTTTGGGCAACTTGAAAAAACCCGAGCTTGTGTATTGGTATTTATAGAATGGGAGAGAGCTTCTGGAAGTCTTTGCAGAGTCATGTGGGACTTGTTAACATACAAAATGTAACTTAGAAAATATTTATTAAATTGCTTTTCATTTTTATTGAACTCATATAATTGCTACCATGACACCAAAGAAATTGAACGGAATTAAACATAAAACGATTAATTCTTTATTACGAAACGAGTCAAAAGACCCGTTAACTGATAGTGCGCAGTGCAGCAATCTGTAAATTCATCAGTTAATCATACAAAATGACCCAAACACTTTATAAATTTACATGCTAAATTAAGCAAAAGTTATACATTTTAGTATTTTACTCACTGTTTATATATACAAAAGTTATACGGAGTTGCGTCCTCTTAATATCTCATCTTGTAACTTATTCATTTCTCCCAAGCATATGAAACAACATTACACCTATGATGACAACAAGATCACCAACGACCGAGCATTCAGGCCACAAAATATTTCTAACCCGCAAAGCATATTCACTTTTTTAGTCCTCCAATGATAGGGTTGTTATATTGCAACCGCCCTGTGTTTTGTAACTGGGAAAATTGACCTATTTGCCCCTTGGTGTTTCATCAGACTCTGACTACACACGCTTTGAAGGGCCGGAAGTTATAGTGTTCTTTAAAGAATAAGCTTTGTTCTCTTGGCAAAATGACCATCAATAGTCCTAGGCCTTCTCTTTGCATGTTGGTGGCACGACTCATGAAGATATGGCTATATAATAAGACCAATATAACACATTATTTACCACTTCACCAACCAAATTCATCCTTAAGTTACAAAATCACATTTTACCTTTCGGTCTTTAGCAGCTACTTCTGCTTTTTGCACACGATTCCCTTCGTCTGAGTATCGCGTGATATTGTTTGGGGTTGACATAAACACTCTAAAAATTAGCATAAGTACGTGATGGAACATCAACTTCATCATTAAGAAGACGACAACCCCGATTGTGATTCCCTGTCTAGAGAAGACGAACCGAATACAAAGGTAGTGAAAGACATGATGATTATAATGTAACACCAAGATTATCTGCAAAAGATCACCAAATAATCAATTAACATGAAAATACTATGCAGGGCCGTCTCCGAGAATCGCTAAAAATGTGGGCTGAAGTTGAGTATAAATTCGGGTCTTAAGTAAAATATAAATTTGATAACTCATATATAAAAAGTAATCAAGTATTGTATATGATCTTGATTTTGAGCCTGACTTATTAGGTATTGTTTAAACAAAACTGTTTATTGGACCTAATAATGTTTTTCTTCATATATGTATAGTTTTTTTTTTCTGAAAAATTTGGGCCTCTGGAATGATCAGGCCTAAGACGGTCGACCTCCCTGTCTCCCCCATCCCGGCATCCCTGATACAATGCATGGTCAAGTACAATAATATAAGTGAACAAACAAACAAATTACATGTAGTTATTATCACTCTTTATAACCATTTAAGATCAATTTTTCAATAACAACACAATTACATATTCATGCATCATGGACGTCAATGTAAAGTTAACCAAAAATCAACATACGACCAGTGGCGGCCCAACCATTTTTGAGGCCTAAAGCGAAGTAAAAAATAGGGGCCTTTTGCATTGTTGTTCAGTTTTAAGCTTAAAGTTATTCAATTTACTAGACTCGTTAGCTATAAAAAACAACTCAAACCAATCTATTTATGCTCAACTTAATATATTAAACTCCGACATAAGTTATGATTAATTCCTTTTATACAAAAATGTCACAAGAAACAAAATAACTAATGCCTATGTTTAGATCAGTATTGAAAGGTAGATCTACAAAACAAAGTAACAAACTAATAAGAATATGCCTAACAATTAAACTATGTAACCTTTAATAGCAGATTTTTCATTTCAAGGATCTTCAACTATTTTATTCTTTTTACATGAATTTGAAATCAAGTTTCTATTAGAATAGTATTTTTAGCACTGGATGCATAGGTCCAAAAGACAAAATTATGGAGTATACGATTAGCATAAATGATAGCTACTTAAAAAAAATTTACAGTTGGAGCATAAAGATAATATATAATTGGACCTTAGAGACCAAAGGGGCATGTAAAAGAAGAAAACAAAAAAACATATGCTGGGATTCGAACCCAAGCATTCATGCTACCAACAACATAATCTTACCAGCAGACTACACAATTGAATGTAATTAGAAACAGAGTACAACTTATATATATTATGAATATAATTAATTTTTCAAATGGAGGCCCAAAATATTTGGGGGCCTAAAGCTCTAGCTTTACTCATTTACTCTATTGGGCCGGCCCCTGCATACGACTTACAGGTAATTATTAAGAAACGAGGTTCAATAATGTCTAATTTCAACTTGCATCAGCCAAAAACAACGATTTTGGGTAAAAAAAAAAAAGTTAAAAAGCATGGTTAAATAATAATAGTTACCGAAAAGGATGTTGGGAATATTGAAGAGATGAATCTGATGAGAAAATTTAGATGAAAAGCAACATAATTATGGATGTGATGCTTTCAGTTATAAGAAACCAGTTTTTTATAGCTGCTGGTGTTTCTTTTATACGTGTTTTCTCTACCTGACCCTAATAAGATATTTTTTATTTGTTTATTTGTAGTTTTATTTTATAAAAAGTTTAAAAGTATTCCTTCAATGTTTTTAGCAAAATCACTTGTTTTAAAAAACTGTATTTTAATTTTGTGATAAAAATAAAATACTAAATCCACTCATTTTAAGAGAAGTCCAATTCCTTTTTCATCCTAGAAATGAAATCCATCAATTTTTCAGGTAGAGTTGTTATTATCTTAATGTTAATTAATAAATTATAACGTCTAGTTAATCCTTATATATGTAACAACTATCTATAAAACCGGTGATATATGGGATGGGATGCATCAAAGTGAAAAAAGGACATTTAGAATTGAAAAAATCTCTTTGTATACAACATTTGAAGTTGCACTAAAGGTTTTTCAATTTTATCCAATATAATAATTTTAGGTCACGTTTAATGGTTACTTTGATGATGCAACATTCAGTTGTTCATAGTAAAAAAACTAGAGATCTAAATAACATAGCAACCCTAGAAAGAGGTTGTAATTAGCTTTTTTGTATAGTCATTACAAAGCATACGACAACTGGAAACCGTCTCCTTCAGAATTTAAAAGGTGTTCGCTTATCATATGAAGTCAAAGTAATTCTTGGTATAAAAATTTGTTTTCCAATTTTACTGTTTGATATGACATCTGCCTCAACACGATTACCCCGTTGATATAATTTGTAGCCTTCTCCCATTACATAAACCATTTTCTTATCAAGGTTTTGTAGTAACATACATTGGACTCCTTTTTCTAGTATCAACCAATGATTTAGAATTCTATGTAATTTTAGTCAATTGAGAACATCAAGTGAATATAATTTCTCATCAAAGTTTTGTTAACATAATCAAACTAACAAATGCTATAATAACTCAAGTGCACCTTCACACCGGAGAATCTTGATAGTAAGATTTCATTAATCTCTTGGACAATTCCGTTCTTTGATGTCAGTATTACGCGAAAAATAGAACTTTACATTTACATCATAAAAGTTACCTCATTTGCAACAATTGAAGGACTCTCTGTAAAGACCAATTCACATAGGTATTGTGGTTAGGGCCAATAAGCATCCTGTAGGACCATGTGACAAATGACAATCACAATTTTGATCAAATTAATAAATCACAATTTGTGTGTCATAACTATAATTTCTATTGTTGATTTACTAAATGATCAATATCATCACAATTGTGGCTTCTATCAACTGCATTAGTCATCTTGAAAACAAGTTTGTGTATTCTGTTTAGTAACATATATATTATTATTATACTTGTTAATATGAACTATTTAATACCAATTAAAAATAGAAAATACACTCTAAGGGTGTGAAGTTATGACACAACACGAGTAACACAAATTTAGTAGGTTTGGGTTAGTTTCGGGACGAACCCATATAGTCGTTTAGCTAAACGGGTCATCATGTACTTGTACGTGTTGAACCCGCCGCTTAACCCATTCATTATTTTTTTCTAAAATGTGTTTATATGTGAAACTTTATTAAAAAAAACGGCATATTTTAAACATAATTTGTTTAAATAAATAGAAATAGTACATAAATTTAGAACTTTAAAGTACTATTATGCAAAATAATAATAATAGTAATAATTTTGATTTCAGGTTAAGAACTGTGTTCGTGTCAACCTGCAAAGATCTCGAGTTTGTGAAAAACTTTGTTTGACCTGCCACCTACGAACATGATCCGTTTAGCAGCACAACACACGAAAATAATCATAAATTATGTTAAAATATAATGAATCGTGTTCGGGTTAGTATCTTTAACTATACGGGTTCTGTTTGGGAAAACTTATATAACCCGTTTAGTCAAACAGGTCGACCTGTTAACCCGTTTGTGACATGTTTAAAGCATTATTTTACCACCCACCAACCCGTTTAACACGTTAACGACTTGGTTATCACCCGTACATGCTGAATTACCTATCTGTTAAATTTCTTGCAACAAGCCAACAACTGTCATGAAAATCTGGCCCACTCGTGCACCAACTATCAAACATCAATCTTAACATTACATGCAAATTCTGAAACTCTGAAACATGTATAAACATGCATTGGAGAAAAGTTAAGACCTGTGAAGAAATTTGTGTAAATATTTAATGATCCATGCAGGGGTTAATTATGTTAAAAAGGTTGAGTTGAAGGTAACCAGTGAAAATATAATTTAACATTTTACCCCCCCCCCCAACATATATTTACTAAAAATTTTAAAAGAAAACTGATGGAAATTTTATTCTTTTGCTAACATCCATTTTATTTAAGCTCCCAAGTGCATAGTTTGCAGATTTAGCTACTGTTTCAGTCTGCAAAATCTCATATTCAAGCAAATATTGTTAAAATAACTTTTAATAAGAGATGTGTATATAAAGATATGCACAAATAGACTTTAAATAAATAAAAAGCGAAAAATGTTCGTAATAAGCGAACGGAGTGTGACATGAGCCGTTGATCTCATTTAGGCTTGTAAACGAACCGAACGAACACGAACAAGGGTATGTTCATGTTCGTTCATTTAACTTAAAACAAGCATGGACACTTAGTCGAACATACATTGATGTTCATGTTCGTTTGTTTTAAAAATGAACATGTTTGTGTTCGTTTATTTAAAATCTAAATGAACAGTTTAAGAACATTAATGATCACATAATTGAACAAAGATAAACAAACATAATTGAATATATATGAAAATACCTAAATGAACAAAAACAAACATATATGAACACACTTAAATGAACACAAAGAACCATAAATGAACATAAATAGACATATATGAACAAACATATACGAACATGTACAAACGAAAATACATGAACGTTCACGAACATAAATGAACGAACGAAACATGTGTTCATGTTCGTTCATTTAATTAAACAAACACAAAAACTTTGTTCATGTTCGTTCGTTTATTAAATAAGCGAACATAAACAAACTTCCCGGCAAACGTTCGGTTCATTTACACACCTAATCTCATTAATTAAATGGTTTAGATTATTACAATGACAACATAATAAATAATAAAACTTATAAATAGTTGAAAAATAAAACCAATCAGACACAAATGTTTTGACTTTTTTAAACGCGGACAACTTTTATATACTTTTTTTCTTTTTTACATTATACCATAAAATCAAGAATTTTATTATCTTAAATTTGTGTATAGAGGTGCGCCTAAACTATAATTTTTTTGAAAGGCTAGCTTATATCATTAAAAGGCAAAAAAGGACCATTTACAATAGGCAAAGGCCCGAAACATACAAGGAGTGCAAATACAAACTACTTAGCCGAGCTTAACGGGTCATGCATAGTAATGTTATGACTCCAAGACCAATCAATGCAGTATTTAAAAGATTGGTTTTTGTAATTCAAAAAGAGGTAGCGGCGCAGCTTGTTGCCTGTTTGCCTTCTGTTTCGATGTAATCACTACCTTTTAAATAAGTTTTAAATTGAACTACAACCGAAACTAGATACAACAGTGTGTTAAACAATTAGAACGATTCATCCATGTTGTTAAGACACGACACATAAATGAACTTAAAATAGACTTGTTGTATTACTATTCAGGGCTCTTTGTACATGTGTTTGTTATTATTTTTATTCACAATTTGAAGGTAGGAGATTTCCTGAGTTTGTTATACATATTGGTCACATGTTTTGGTCAATTTTTGACCCATTTGTGGAATAGTTAATTTTTTACTCAACTTGGTTTTTCTGGAGCCAGCTGAACTTTCCAGTAAATTTGACTTTTTAGTCAAAGTTGAATTTATTGCCATGGTTGACTTTTCAGTGGTCAAACTTGACCTGAAAGTTAAAAACGGTAATAAAAAAGGCTATAAACAGCCAAAGTGATATGAGAGTACAATTTGGCAACTGAAACAGCTTTTTTTTGGTATGTATCATCAAATTACAGAACTATAATCATAGCAATAAAATCGTCTCCCGGTGATAGTCAATAACTTGATTTAACAAAACTTAATTATTACAAGTTACAACAAGAACCAACTGCCAATCAAGCTTGACGCAGGCACGTCATTCCTGGTTAGGTGATGATATGTTTATCCAATCCTCTCGTATGCATGAAGAGAGGAAATGATAACCCGGTGATGCCCGATAACTTTGTGAGACGACCGATTCGCCCCTTGGTGTTTCAGATGACTCGACCGCACCCGCTTTGAAGGATTGGGTTTTTAATGATTCTACTTCTGGTCTCTTGGCAAAACGACTACCAATACTCCTAACTCTTCTCTTTGCATGTTGGTGGCGCGACCCACGAAGATATGGCTATAAAATATGACCAACATAACATGTTATTTACCATTTTAAACAACTAAGTCATCCTTAAATTATAAAGTCATAATTCACCTTTCGGTCCTTGATAAGTTTTTTTTGTGCCTCTGCTTTTGCACGTGATTCCTTTCGCCTCAGGATCGCGTGGTATTGTTTTGCATTGACATAAACAAACTGTGGTCCCGTTTCAGGTGCCAAAGGTATCCTTGTTGGCACATCCAAAGATTGCGGTGGAATCTACAAACACAGTCAAAATACATCCATACATGATATGTCAATGATCTTCGAAGATAAGCATACATATATAGATATATGAAGTAATGTATCTTACCATAGGTGGACTATAAGTTGCCATCATTCCACCATTATATAGATACATGTCTAACCACAAAATATGGAGTTCATCATCAGTATTAAAACGAAAACATATGACCACATAATGTACTTAAATGCAGTAACTAATTCAACAGAGCAAATATAAACCATCATAAGTACCAAAAGATGGAGCATTTTGTGCTTGTTGGTTTATTGCATGATCATCTTCCTCGTTTAGAAGACAACCGGGTGTGATTCCCTATCAGGAGAAGACGAACCGAATGAAGATGGCGTCATGTTTGTGAAAGACATGAAGATTATTATACGACAGCAAGATGTACCTGCAACAATAACCAAAAATATAATGTACGCTCAAGTACAGTAACACAATTAAACCAATATATTCATTACACCAAATATTAAGGACACTGTAAAATCATCATTAAGTACCTGATGGAACATTTTGTTGTTTGCTTTTAACATCTTCCTCATTTAGAACACTACCCGAGTGTGATTCCCTGTCTACTGAATGTGGTGTAGAAGACGAACCAAATAAATTGGCAGCATGATCTTTGATAAGTTTCTTTTCGACCTCTGCTTTTGCATGCGACTCCCTTCGCCTGAGTATCACGTGGTGTTGTTTTGCATAGACATAAACAGGCTCTGGTCCCATTTCATGTGCCAAAGGACTTTTGTTATTAGTAGGTTTGGGCAACTTAAAAGTACCAAAGCTTGTCTACTGGTATTTATAGAATGGGAGGAAGCTTTTGGAAGGCTTTGCTGAGTGACTCATTATTAACATATAAGGTGTAACTTGGAAAATATGTATTAAATGTTGTAATCTTCACATATTTCATAAAATGACTAAACAGTCCCAAAAAATAATGTAAGTTTTTATGTTTTTTTTAGTATAAGACTGCTGATCTTGTACAACTTTTCTAGTAATTATCATTATTAGGCTTTTTAATGCTCAACTCAAAAATATACTTTTAAGCATATTCATATAGAACGACCCGGTGGCAAGCGATGTCAGTTTACGACATGGCCTAAATATGAGATGACTTGTTTAACCTTTTTTTAACTAAACGGGCCATACTCATGTTGACGTGTTTAACCCGTTTACTTAAGCTCGTCAATCAACTAACTTGTTTATGATATGTTAGTACCATAATTTTCCAACCACTAACTCGATTAACATGTTTACAACTTAGTTATCACCCGTCAACTAAATTGACACGTTTAGATAAATGGGTTAAACGGTCATCAAATTAAACAAGGCGGGTCAAAACATGAACCGAATTACATTTCTGTCTCGAGAACTAGAGATGAATCAATGACAGTAAGGCATTGGGTTGAGAATGATAGCAATAGACTTTTTTTCTTTTTGGTTATATATCATCAAGTTACACAACTATAATTATAGTAATAAATAATTTCCAAGAAACTGGTGATAGTCAATAACTTATTTTAATAAAAAATAAACTTTAATTATTACAAGTTACAACAATAGTCAACTGCCAATCAAGCTTAACGCAGGCATGCCATTCCTGCCGTTAGGCTGCATAGAGCAATACAACATCAATCATCAAAACATGAACCGAATTACATTTCTGTCCCGAGAACTAGCTAGAGATGAATCAACGACAGCGGGGCATTTTTAGTGACAGGTGTCAAATTTCTTGCAATAGCTGTCATGACAATCTTGAAACTCATCCTTAACATTACAAGCTGATTCTGAAACTCTGAAAACATATAAACATGCAGTGGACAGAAGATAAGACCTGTGAAGTAAATTTTGTTAGACATATTGCTATATAATATTTAATGATCCATGCAGGGGTTAATTATGTAAAAAAGATTCAGTTGAAGGTAACTAGTGACAATTTAGCCCTACAGCACTTTTTACCATTTTACCCCTAACACATATTTACTAAAATATTTCAAAAGTAAATTGATGGAAATTTTATTATTTTGCTAATATCTATTAATAACTGATGTATGTAAATAAACATATGCATACTTAATTACTAAACACTGGAGTCAAAAAAATTCATGATAGGTGAGCAGATCAGTGCGACATGAGCCGTTGATCTCATTAATTCAGTGGTTAAGATAATATTACTGATAATATAAAAAAATGTAGAAAGTTAAAAATAGTTGGAAAAATAAATGTATTCCACCGTCGAAGAATCTTACAATTTTATGCCCGGAAAAATCAAGTTTGGGACCAGATTTAGGATTCCACCATCAACCGGAAGCATGTATTGTCGTCCGAGTTGTTACTGCTGCTGCTGCTGTATTTGTCCATAAATGTCTGACCACGAAAGATAGAGTTCATCTTCATAATACAACAAAAATATATTACTAGTTCATCCAAAGAAATATAAAGTATGAATGTATCATAAGTACCTAAAGACGGACGACTTCGACTTTGTGTTTGTTGGGCTATAACATTATCTTCCTCATCTAGAAGACAACCCGAGTGTGATTCCCTGTCTAGAGAAGACGAACCGAATAAAACCAGTAGTATGGTACTGTAAGACATCAAGATCATTATGTAACACCAAGATCTACCTGCAAAAGATCACCAAATAATCAATTAACATGAAAATTTAATGCAATCAATTTATCAATAATAACACAATTACATATTCATGCATGGAGCATATCAATGTCTATGTCTAATGTTAATATATAAATAGTTGGAAGTATTTACTTTCAGCCAAAATCAACATAGGATTACGATTTACAAGTGATTAGTAACAAACGAGGTTCAATAACGTTTAATTTCAACTTGCATCAGCCAAAAACAACGATTTAGGGTAAAAAAAATAGTAAGATAAAAAGCATAGTTAAATAATAATAATTACCAAGAAGAATAATGGAGAGTAAGGCAAAAGCCATGGATTGAAGAGATGAATCTGATGAGAAAATTTAAAAGAAAAGCAACAACTAATTGTAGATGTGATTCAATCAGATACAGAAAACCATAGTTCTTTTTTCATATCATAGCTACATCTATCTGGTGTTTCTTTTATACGTGTTTTCTTTCTCTAACCATGGTAGTTGAATTAATAAGATATTTTATATTTGTTTATATTGTAATTTTATTTTTGTAAAAATTTTAAAAGTATTCCTTCAATCTTTTAAGTAAAATCATTTGTTTTAAAAAAAAGGTATTTTATTTTTTGGATAATAAAAACAATATGTACGCCTTTTAAAGTATCAATGTATCATAAGTACCTAAAGACGGACTACTTTGTGTTTGTTGGGCTATAACATTATCTTCCTCATCTAGAAGACAACCAGGGTGTGATTCCCTGTCTAGAGAAGACGAACCCAATAAAACCGGTAGTATGGTACTGTAGACATAAGACATGAAGATTATTATGTAACACCAAGATCTACCTGCAAAAAATCACCAAATAATCAATTCACATGAATATTTAATGCATGCAATTTATCAATAATAACACAGTTATTACATATTCATGCACGGAGGATATCAATGTCAAGTTAAATTACACACGAATAGTTTAGTATTTACTTTCATGCCAAAATTAACTTACATACATCCATTTTTGCTACCAAAATCAACACACGATTACGATTTACAAGTGATTAGTAAGACACGAGGTTTAATAACGTTTAATTTCAACTTGCATAAGCCAAAAACAACGATTTAGGTTAAAAAAAATAGTAAGTTAAAAAGCATGGTTAAATAATAATAATTACCAGGAAGGATAATGGAGAGTAAGGTAAAAGCCCTGGATTGAAGAGATGAATCTAATGAGAAAATTTAAAAGAAAAGAAAAGCAACAATTAATTGTAAATGTGATTCTATCAGATACTGGAAACCATAGTTTTTTTTCATATCATAGCTACATCTATCTGGTGTTTCTTTTATACGTGTTTTCTTTCTCTGACCATGGTAGTTGAATTAATAAGATATTTTTTATTTGCTTATTTTGTGATTTGATTTTTGTAAAAAATTTTAAAGTATTCCTTCAATCTTTTAAGTAAAATCATTTGTTTTTAAAAAAAAGGTATTTTATTTTTTGGATAATAAAAACAATATGTACGCATTTTAATAGCAAGTTCAATTCCCTTTTCATCATTGAAATGAAATCCACCATTTCTAGGTAGAGTTGGTATCATGTGAGGCCCCGTACCGATAGCCCTACTTCGGTGTTGGATTTACTCATCGACATAGTTTTAATCATCAGAGTTAATAAAAACATTCGCGGAATATAAAACTTTCATAAAACATTACATATCAAATCATAAACATGTCTTAAAACATTCTTCTTGTCTTTCAAAATCAAAACATAGCTTATAAAACATAACAGGTCTTCAGATGCCAGACTCTTATTCTTCTGCCATGCCTCCCCGCTCAAGCAAGCTGTCTCATCCTACTTACTTGCGTGCATACTAAAAGTCAGTTACGCTGAGTGAGTTCTAGTTAATAACATCACACACTTTACATACATACATTCTTTCATTCATACTTTCATAACTCAAATTCTACTTTACTCTATTCTATTCTACCTCAGACATTATTAGGGTCCGGTCCCTTTTCTGCCTCGAGATTATTAAAGGGCTCGATCTCTTTTCTGCCTTGGATATTATTAGGGTCCAGTCCCTTTTCTGCCTCGAGATTATTAAAGGGCTCGGTCTCTTTTCTGCCTTGGATATTATTAGGGTCCAGTCCCTTTTCTACCTTTCTATCTCTTACCTTTGTTCATAACATACATACATACCGTTCATAGTCCACACATAACATTATAACTTGACAGTGCGTGCAATATCCGAAGATCGTTCACGTACCGATAAGCAATCATTCTTACCTTTCATAACGTACATACATATCATTCATATTTCGTACATAGCATTATAACTTGACAGTACGTGCAATATCCAAAGATCGTTCACGTACCGGCAAGCAATCATTCTTACCTTTCACATAATCACATAAGACATACACTTATCACTTAGGATAAGTGTATTAACAATCACATCGAGTATGCACACAGCCCCGAAAACATAATACAGAAATAGGGCTAGAAATTCACCTGAATGCGGTTACGTTCACCGTTAATCGTAATCCCTTTCTTGAGCTGTGCACGGCTAACTGTATAATATTTACATGTATCAATTAACTGTAACTACTCATATCGTATTTCTATATTTAAATAACCCACAACGAATGAGGGTCCGGGGGCAGCGGCCCTGGCAGCGGGGTTCTAGGGGCGGCAGGCCCTAGCGGGGTCCAAGGGGCAGAGCCCCTGGCTGGGGTTAAGCTGCCAAGTCAGCTTGGAAAAATTTTATTTTCGTTAACAGTCTTAACATATTTTCCATTAGGATTTTAAACTATTTTCTAATTCGCTAACCAATTCGTTATGACGATTTAAGCCTAGTTCGTTAGCTAATTCATCCTCCTGGTTCGTTATCTTTACATACCTTGATTCGTTCTCTGGTTCGCTACCTGATCATAACGAATTGGGTAGCTAATTCGTTATCTCAATTTAGCGAATAATTGAGCTAATTCGCTATCAGGATATAACGAATGGACAAGCTAATTCGTTAACAGATGGTTGAGCTAATTCGTTAACTCAGCTTAGCGAATTGCATCAGTCTTATCCAGACTTTGACTCAAG
Source organism: Bidens hawaiensis (assembly GCF_021521415.1). NCBI lineage: Eukaryota > Viridiplantae > Streptophyta > Magnoliopsida > Asterales > Asteraceae > Bidens > Bidens hawaiensis. The sequence continues at coordinate 13,984 of NW_027500419.1, forward strand.
GGTCAAAGTCAAAATCGCCAAGAACATCACACAGTCAACATTAACGGATTCAGCAATTTATCCCCAAATCTCAACCAAATAACACGAGTTTGGTATCAATAGATTCGTAATACCAACGCCTATAAACCCCAATCAACGAAACATCCAAAAATCACGTTTTACACAGTACGATATGTTTGTTTATAACCCGGGTCTTTACACTACCGATTAACCCATCAATTGATACTGGATTTCACTGATAATTAGCTCGTTCGATTCGTTTCTATCATATGTATACAGATCTAACATCATCTAAATGAATCCGGACCTAAATGAACGATTTCTAGTTATAAACGTACCTTAGACGAGTCGAACTACGAACACGAGTTGGTCTTTGATGTTGTTTTGGTTCCTCACAATGATCTAGCACTAACGAGCTTGGGTTTTCGCCTTCGGATCTTGGTTTGGGTTATAGGATGATGTGTGTGTATTGGAAGGTGTAGGCTAAGGTGTAGAGAATGGATAAAAATGGAAAGGTTTAGGGTTTAAGGGGTATTTATACTCCCTTAAGCCCATGGACCTAAGGCCCATTCCATTTCTTATTTCATCATCTAAAGTCCAAGCCCAACTCTTATTAGTTTACTTATTAAAACCGACACAAGACACTTCACCGAATAAACAAAATTCCATTTATTATTATAATCAAGAGTAGGATGTTACATATTATCTTAATGTTAATAAGTTATAATGTATAATTAATCCTTTATATAGCAACTATCTTTAAAATCATGAGATACATAGGATGCTTTCAAAATATCAACCAGTGATTTAAAATTCCAGGTAAAATTAGTCCATTGAAAACATCAAATGAATTAATCTCTCATCAAAGTTTTGGTTAACATAATCAAACTAACAAATACTATAAGAAACCAAGCACTCCTCATTGAAAACCTGACAGTAAGATATCATTAATCTTTTAAACAATTTCGATCTTTGATAATATAACATGAAAAATATAACTTTACATTTACATTTGCAACTTGTGAAGGGCTCTATAAAGACCAATTCACATAGTTATTGTGGCTAGGACCGATAAGCATCCTGTTGGACCATGTGTCGATTACAGTTTTATCAAATTTAATAAATCACGATTTGTGTGTGTGACTTAAGTCTTAAGTATGATATTAATTGTATTAGTCATCTCGAAACACATTTATGTATTCTGTTTAATAACATATTATTATTATTATTATTATTATTATTATTATATGAACTATTTAATACCAATTAAAAAATTGAAAAATACACTCTACGGGTGTGAAGTTATGACACAACAAGAGTAACACAAATTTAGTAGGTATGAGTTAGTTTCGGGACAAACCCACAAAACCGTTTAGCTAAACGGTCATGTTCGAGTTGAACCCGGTCAGTTTGTTGGTAGACCCGGTTAAAATTTAAAAATTTATAAAAAAAGATGGCATATTTTAAACACATTTTCTGTAAATAAATTAAAATAGTACATAAATTTAGCTCTTTAAAGTACTAATATGCAAAGTAATTATTTGTTTTCTTTTCTTGGTTTTTTTATAACTTTTATATGATTTTTTATCTGTTTTATTGAAATAAAACATAAAAATTAACTATAAACGTTTTTTAGGTTTTATACCATGATTTTTTTTAAAATTACCTAACTTTTTCAGCGTTACGTTTAGTGTGCAGACCCAAGACGTCGTCATAACGAACCAAACACGCATCATCATCCTTTTGATCATATTACGGCTTTATTTTTTGGGTTTTCTTTTTTGGTTGTTATAGCGTATATATGTACACCACACCAGTATCAATATTGTAACAATTGGAATCCATACCAAGTGAGTTTCAGTCGAGGAATGATCGACTAGGTGGGAATATCCGGTACAACACACGAAAATTATTAGGTTTTGGGTTAACTTGGGTTGAACTTAGTCGTCAAACAGGTCGGACCCGTTAACTCGTTTATGACATGTTTAAACCATTATTTTACTACCCACCAGCTCGACTAACATGTTTACAACTTGGTTATCACCCGTAAATAACCGGGTACATGCTGAATTGCCTATATGTCTTGCAACAACTGTCATGATTATCTGCACCACTTATCAAACATCATCCTTAACATTACATGCAAAATCTGAAACTCTGAAACATATAAACATGCATTGGTGAAGAGTTTAAACCCGTGAAGAAATTTTAGTTGCTATTTAATAATATGCATGCAGGGGCTAATTATGTAAAAAAGGTTTTGTTGAAGGTAACCACTGACAATTTAGCCTAACAACACTGAATTTACCGTTTTACCCCCAACACATATTTACAAAAATATTTCAAAAAAAAAAGATGGAAATTTTACTCTTTTGCTACACATCCATTTTATTTAAGTTCCCAAGTGCATAGTTTGCAGATTTAGCTACAGTTCCAATCTGCAAAATCTCATATTCAAGCAAATATTGTTAAAATAATTAAATTGTAAGAAGAGATACGTGTATATAGGCTTATAAACGAACCAAACGTTCGGTCAACCGTTCGGCGGGAAGTTCATTTATGTTCGTAAACTGTTTGTTTAGACTTTAAACAAACGAATATAAACAAACACGAACATGTTTATTTTTTAAATAAACAAACATGAACACAAAATATGTGTCCGATTAATTGTCCGTGTTCGTTTAAAGTTAAATGAACGAACAAACACAAACATGCCTTTATTCGTGTTCATTTTGTTCGTTTACATGCCTACGCGTATATAAAGATATGCACAAATAGACTTTAAATAAATAAAAGATGAAAGAAGTTCAAGATAAGCGAGCGGAGTGCAACATGAGCCGTAAGATTAAGACAATGACAATATAATACATAATAAAAAGTTAAAAATAGTTGAAAAATAAAAACCATAATTAAATTGTAAGAAGAGATACGTGTATATAGGCTTATAAATGAACCAAACGTTCGGTCAACCGTTCCGCGGGAAGTTCATTTATGTTCGTAAACTGTTTGTTTAGACTTTAAACAAACGAATATAAACAAACACGAACATGTTTATTTTTTAAATAAACAAACATGAACACAAAATATGTGTCCGATTAATTGTCCGTGTTCGTTTAAAGTTAAATGAACGAACAAACACAAACTTGCCTTTATTCGTGTTCATTTTGTTCGTTTACATGCCTACGCGTATATAAAGATATGCACAAATAGACTTTAAATAAATAAAAGATGAAAGAAGTTCAAGATAAGCGAGCGGAGTGCAACATGAGCCGTAAGATTAAGACAATGACAATATAATACATAATAAAAAGTTAAAAATAGTTGAAAAATAAAAACCAATCAGACACAAATGTTTTGACTTATTAAACATCATTCTGAACATTAAAAGCTAACTCTGAAACATAAACATGCATTGGACAAAAGTTAAGACCCGTGAAGAAAATTTTGTCAAACTTACGTAACATGTTGCTATTTAATGATATACATGCAGGGGCTAATTATGTAAAAAAGGTTGAGTTGAAGGTAACCAGTGACAATTTAGCCTGACAACATTGAATTTACCTAAATATTTTTTAAATAAAATTGAAGGAAATTTTATTCTTTTGTTTTGCTAACATCCGTTTATTTAGCTAAAAAATTCAAGCAAAAAAATTCATGATAAGCGAGTCGAGTGCGAAAAAAAAAACTGATCCGGTGTTGTTGATCACATTAATTCAATGGTTAAGATTAAGACAATGACAATGTAATAATAATAAAAAGTTAGAAAAAATAGTTGAAAAATAAAACCAATCAGACACAAATATTTTGACTTTTTTAAACTCGGACAACTTTTATATACATGTTTTTCTTTTTACATTATACCATAAAATCAAGAATTTTATTATCTTAAATTTGTGTATAGGGGTGCGCCTAAACTAGATTTTTTGAAATGCCAATATCATTAAAAAAACAAAAAGGAGCATTTAAAAGAAGCAAAGGCACGAAACAAACAAGGAATGCAAATTTGCAAATACAAACTACAACCGAAACTGGATACAACATCGTGTTAAACGATTAGAACCGTGCATCCAAGTCAACACATAAATGAATTGTGAATATAACGGTGTGTCTAAACCATTACAATAGTGTTTCTAAAACCACTTGTAATTTAGCATCACTTGTATACCTTTTGACTTAAAATACATTGTTGTATTACTATTCAGGGTCCTTTGTACATTTCAAATGATTACATCATCTCTATGTTTCACTTTCTCATGTCACATGTTTTGGTCAATTTTTGACCCATTTGTGGAATAGTTAACTATTTACTCAAATTGGTTTTTGTGGAGCAAGCTGAAATTTTCAGTAAATTTGACTTTTTTTTAGTCAGTTGATTTTACTGCCATGGTTGACTATTCAGTGGTCTAACTTGACCTGAAAGTTAAAAACAGTAAAAAAAAAAGGGTATAAACAGCCCAGGTGACATGAGAATGTTAAGGATTAGATATGAGGGTATAAATTTGCAACGGAAACAACTTATTTTTGGGCATGTATCATCAAATTACATAACTATAATCATAGCAATAAAATCATCTCCATATAATACTAATGGTAGTCAATAACTTAATTTAACAAAACTTAACTATTACAAGTTACAACAACAGCCAACTGCCAATCAAGCTTGATGTAGACATGTCATTCCTGGTTAGGTGATGATATGTTTATCCAATCTGCTCGTATATCTGAAGAGAGGAAAAAATGATAGCCCGGTGATGCCTGATAACTTTGCGAATTGACTGATTCGCCCCTTGGTTCTTTAATGATTCTACTTCTGGCCTTTTGGCAAAACGACCACCAATACTCCTAACTCGTCTCTTTGCATGTTGGTGGCGCGACTTATGAAGATATGACTATAAAATAAGACCAGCATAACATGTTATTTACTTATTTACCATTTTACACAACTAAATTCACTCTTAAGTTATAAAATAACAATTTACCTTTCGGTGATAAGTTTCTTTTCTACCTCTGCTTTTGCGCGCGATTCCCTTCGCCTCAGGATCGCGTGGTATTGTTTTGCATTGACATAAACAGGTTGCGGTCCCATTTCAGGTGCCAAAGGTATCCTTGCTGGCACATCCAAAGATTGAGGTGGAATCTACAAACACAGTAAAAGTACATCCATACATGATACATCGATGATCTTTGAAGATAAGCATGCATATAAGAATGTATCTTACCATAGTGAAGAAACACCAGTCGAACCCCGACCGATTACTGGTAACCTAGGGGTTGGAGAGCTGTTTCCCACGAGGGGTTAGACCCTTGGAAGATGGTTCTTCTGATAACCTGCAAAACAGACACCGTGAGCTCGTCACTGAGAAGGGGGGGGTTCCTCCTTGTGACCACCCTCCGGCGTGAGAATCAGACTAGATTGCTCTTTAAATATAAAAGTATATTAAGAGATTGCTAGAGCAGATATCAGGTATATATGATGATAATATGATAAGATGAGATGGTCATACCATTTGGGGTATTTATAGCCGAAGGTAGGTTTCCAAGGGGTTTAGCCGGCCCAACACGCTACCAACTGTAACCTATGCACGTGCCCTGCCTGTGAGTGGTGGATAGGTAGCGGCTGACATAGAGCAGGCGTGTCGTGCACTCTTCCTCTTCTGCCAACAACAGGCTAGGCACGTGGTATGGCAGGAGTTGGTGGGTAGGCGGCGGCTATTGGTCACAGTGCTGTGGCGTGTTGTCTGCCATGCTGCTGTCAGTGAGCTGTCGCATTCTTGGTCAGATCTTTTGTCTGTACCTCGTCAGGTATCACACAAAAAATCCTCCATCATACGGACTGGCTCATTTAGGCGGGAGTTTTCCCCCTCCCGCCTTTGCTCATTCCTTCAGGTGACACTGGGGAGAGTTAAGTGCCTAGTGCGTGTAGCCATGCTGCGCGGGTGGCCTTCACTCATGGCTTGTATCCGAGGCTGCGGGAACAGGCGGAGTCCTTCACCATGGGAGGCATTTCCTGCGGGACCAGCTTGCATACTGCGCGTAAGGACGTCACTTCTCTGAGCATGGTTGGTCCTGCGGATCCAGTTGGTCTCTGCGCAGACGTCCCTGTTTAAGGTGAGTCTTGCGGGTCCAACTGGGCTCTGCTGGGACCTACCTCTTCAAGTCCCCCCAGTCCAATGTTCTTCTCATGCGTGTTTAATAAAGTGAGGTGAACTTTTGGACTTAAAAGGGGTTTTTGAAAAGGGTTTTGTAAGGTTTTCCATGGGAAGTCCTTGTCACTTGCAGAAATGCCCGAGTTTCCTGCTTGGTCTTTGGGTATGATGCGGGTAGGTCTGTAACCTCCTCGCAAGTCAGGAGCATTGAGTCCCAGTTGTGTGGATTCTCCATGAGGTTTTGGTAGTTTTGAACATAGTGATCAATTATGTTAAAACCACCAATTCCATCCTGGAGCTTTAAACAACGTAGTTCTCGACGTTCCCGCTATGCGGGGATGTTATTTCCTTTTCCGCAAGCATTGCCCAGAAGATCCTTCTTGGTTTCAATTCCCAGCGGAGCGCTAGGTATGTGAAGGGTTTTGCCTTAACACTGTACCTGCGCTCGTCTTACGGTTACTTTACTTCCAAGGTATTCCTGGCGTCAATTCCCTGCGGGTGCTAGGTATGTGAAGGGTTTTGCCTTTACACTGTACCCGCACCTGTCTTACAGTTACTTGGTTGCCGAGGTACTTGGCTTCAATTCCCTGCGGGTGCTAGGTATGTGAAGGGTTTTGCCTTAACACTGTACCCGCATCCGTCTTATGGTTACTTGTTCGCCAAGGTTTTCTTGGCTTCAATTCCCTGCGGGTGCTAGGTATGTGAAGGGTTTTGCCTTTACACTGTACCCGCATCCGTCTTATGGTTACTTGTTCGCCAAGGTTTTCTTGGCTTCAATTCCCTGCGGGTGCTAGGTATGTGAAGGGTTTTGCCTTAACACTGTACCCGCATCCGTCTTATGGTTACTTGTTTGCCAAGGTAAGGGGGTATTTTCCCGCTTCTTTTTAAATTTTGAATTTTGAAATTCGAAAGGTTGGTGGAAAGATAGGAACAGTCCAAACCTCTGAAACGTCGCGCGACGGTTTCTTCTGACTGTCAGGACGTGCAGGAAGTTATGGTGACGTGACATTATATGGTCATTCCAGACGCTTTTTCAGGCGCGTGGGCGCGATTTTTCGGGCGCGTGGCCGCGAAATTACTGGCACACGTCCTGTCAACAGCTGTTGCCAGTCTGCTTTTTGCCACGTGTCATAGTTTCATTGCACCTTTGATTTCTCTCTCCTTCGCATTAAATTCACCGCATTAATTGCGATTAGTATATAAAGGGGGAGAGGGTTATTTGCAATTCACACTTTTCACTTTCATCTCTTCTTCTCAAGTAATTTCCGGCGAATTTTTCTGTTCAGTAAAGCATTACCCTGAAATCTCTTTTCATCTTTCTTCCACCATGTCTTCTCATGATGCTGATGACCAGAAGACTGCTGGCGAATGCCAGTGCTCTCTTCCTGTCGATCTGTACCAGTATATCGTCAGGAAGTTCATGCTCGAGTCTCTCGAGCCTGAATTTCCTGAACCCCACCATACTGTGTACGATGCCCCTAGTGGCAAGATCGGGGTTTATGCTGCATTCTTCGTCTACGGAAACCTTAGGTTTCCGTTGACAAAGTTTGTGTACCGTGTCCTGGAGAGGCACGGTGTGCACCTGACAGAGGTGCATCCTATGGCCATTGCCAAGGTCCGGCACTTTGAGTGGGTGTGCCGGATTCTGGGCATCGAGCCCCATGTGGACCGCCTGATGACCTTCTACACTTGGAGGTGCATCCAGGGGTGGTACAGTCTTACAACCCGGATTAAGGGTTTAAAGATTTGTACCACCGAGCGGAGTCTTCGCTCGTGGAGAAGAGAGTTCTTCTTCATATCCGCTCGAGCCATCCCCATTGCCATGAAGTTCAAGAATGGCCAGACGCTTCCGAACCTTCCCGCCATCAACTACGAGGAGGTGGAATGGTTCGCGAAGATATCCCGGGTCCAGTCCCCGGTTTTCCGTTTTCCGGAGTCGGCGATGGTGATGCTGGGGATGAGCCGGGTGTGGAAGGCGGCGAATGCGGATAAGGTTCCGATCGTCCTCGAATATGGTTCGAACTCTGTCCCTTATGGTATGTCTTGTTTATTTTTGTTGACTTCGATTTTTTCTAACTTTCTTGTTGATTTCAGAGGGTAACGATCTTCAATCGCTCCTGAATCCGCGGGAGGAAGATGGTCCCGCACGGATGGGTACTCGTGCCCTGGACGAGAACGAGTTGCCCATCCTAGAGCAAACTGCGAGTCGGTTCGTGGAGGTTTACCCGCCGGGTCAAGAGATCCTGAGCCATCGACGGCCAGGTAAGCCTATCTTCTACCCTGAACCCCTCAATGCTGTGCCTGCTGCTGGAGTTGTTGACATTTCTTCTTCTGAGGAATCCGCAGAAGGTCCTCCGTTGGTGCGGAAGAAAAAGGCTGCCGCCGGGAAGGGCAAGGAGAAGGTGTCCACTGCCGGCCCGGTAGTCCTATCTGACTCCGAGTCAGATAGTGTAGAGGTGGCGGGGAAGCCCGGTGGTGAGGAAACCACCGCTCCGGAGGCTGTAGCTGTTACCTCCGGGGAGGCAGCGACAACGACGGTTACCGGTGTCAAGAGGATGGCTCCATCGGGTTCGCCCCCGCTCGTCCGTGCGTTCAAGCTCAAGAAACCCCGTAAGTACCCCCATAATTCTTGTCTAGATTTGTTGTTTCAAATAAATTTTCTAACACTTTTGCTTGTGCAGGTGTGGATGTTGACGCATTCCAGGGTGGAGTTGGAGCAAGTATTCCCCCGCCAATGACGGTAGGCTCGGTCAGCCTTCCCGAGGCGTCGACCCAGGCGTCTACGCCTGCTTCCGCTGGTTCCAGCCTTCCTGAGGCTGTTCCAGCTGAGAAGGTGTCTCCGCCGGCCGTGAGTGCAATTTTTACAGCATCTTTCACGGAGCCGGCGGTTACCGTTGCTGAGGAGGCGGTGCCAACAATGGCTTCCACAGCGGCTGCCACTATACCTGCGCCACCGGCACCGACGGCCGGACCATCAGGTACGCGCCGGGCTTTCCGCCGATCTATGCCACCTTCCCGTCTGCCTGACCTGTTGGATGGATTTCCTTTAGGTTCAGGTGATGGGTTTGGCGGCTATCGGCCTGTTATTGACCCTACAGGTACGTAGGGTTCTTTTTCCCTTATATATTTTTATCATCTTTTCCTAACTGCCTTTGTTTCTTTTGCAGTGTCGGATTCCAATGAAGTGTATGTTCCAAGATGGAACATACGCCGAGGAACAACCCTTCGCACCCCTGTGGAGTGCGTGGACTGGGCTCGCCACGCTGCTCCTCATGGTGCGTTGGGGGAAGCCATGGCTAGCTACCAAGAGGGTAGGCTAACCAATGAGCTTCGGGTTCTCCAGGCCCGGACGCAGCCCCGCGTCGAGCTGCTTTGTCGTGAGAACGACAAGTTGAAAGCAGCTCGCGCCAAAGATGTATCTGAAGCGCGGGCTCTTCGGGAGGAGAACCGGCAGTTGGCCGCTGCCGCAGCCGAGAAGGAGAAGGCATTCAAGGCCCTCGAGGTTGAAGTCCAGGCGCGACTCGAGGCCCGCTCCAAGGCTGCCCAAGCTGTGAATGAACAGCTTCGGCTGGCCAAGGAGACTGCGCGAAACTCAACTGAGAGGGCTGCCAAGGCTGAAGCTGTTGCTGAGCCGCTTCGCGAAGAGAATGAGCAGCTTAAATGCAAATTAAAGGCTCTTCAGCATGCTCATGACGCCTTGGCAATGGAAGATGCCAAGAAGCTGCAGGAGATCCTTGACCAGAGGGGGGTGCTTGACCGCACTGAAAGGAAACTCAAAAGCGTCGAAGAGGCTGCCGCCAAGGAAGTTCAACTTGCCAACCTTGATAAGAGCGGAGCCGAACGTGCTTACAAAGAAAGTCAAGCTACCCTCCAATGGCTGCTTCGAGAAGCGTTGCCTCAGGTATCTTTAACTTTTTCTTTACGCTTTCTGCTCGTAATTAGAAAATGTTCTAACTTGTATTCTCTTGTAGGTTGTGCGTCGGGTCCTTTCGGAGACCTCTTATGACGATGCGATGAGCACAGCCCTCAACGCTTCTCATGAGGATGGGGAGAAGACTGGCTTCCTGCTTGGTCTAGGGTTTGCTGAGAGAGGCTTTCCGCCCTCCAACTTCCCTTTATTCAATGTTAATACTGAAGCTGCTTATGACCAAGCTGTGAACCAGTACGCTGCCTTCCCGCATCCAGTGGTGGAGAAGGTGAACGAAGCTGCTGCTGCTGATGATGGGCTAAACATCCTTAAGGCTTTCCTTGGGCAGCCGCGCTCTGACGGTGCTGGTCCAAGCGGAGGTGGCCCTGAAGCCTGATCCTGAAGATCCCTTCCCACTGCTAGGATAGACTTAGCTTTGTATAGATTTCTTTTAGGCGGGTAGTTACCCGGCCACTGTTGTAATATATCATTGAAATATACGATTGTTATTCCTTTCATTGGATTCTTTGCTTTATAAACTTATGACTTGCATACTTAGTTTAAAATAGCAATTTTCCAAGTGTTTAGAATAAGAACCTTCGAACGTGGTTGATAGTGGGTTAAAGTTTCGCTTCCTCCTTCGTGATTGTGCGGGTAGAACCGTCACTTGCACTTGGTAGGATGGCTAAACTTTAACTTTTATCTAACCTGCGTGTAGGTTTTTCTTACTTTTTGAGGATAAGTTAACCTTTGAACGTGGTTGATAATAGGTGTGAAGTTTTGCTTCCTCTTTCGTGATAGCGCGGGTAGAACCGTCACTTGCACTTGGTAGGATGGCAAAACTTTTACCCATACCTGACCTGCGTGTAGGTTTTTCTTACCTTTTTAAGAATTTTGTTTTGAACCGTTCGACGCGCGGCTGTCGATAGGTTAGTGTTCATCTTCCTTTCATGATTCGTGCGGATAGACCGGCACTTTCATTTAATGGAATAATTGAACTCCTTCAACTGACCTGCGTGAAGGTTTGCCACGTTATTGGGTTCGTGCGGGTAAGACCGCCTTCCCATGCAACGACTTCACGTAATGTGAATGCCGTCACCAGTGTTGGATAGTTTTAACCGTTCGACGCGCGGTTGTTGATAGGTTAGTGTTCATCTTCCTTTCATGATTCGTGCGGATAGACCGGCACTTTCATTTAATGGAATAATTGAACTCCTTCAACTGACCTGCGTGAAGGTTTGCCTGTTGAGGACAAGTTAACCTTTGAACGTGGCTGATAATAGGTGTGAAGTTTTGCTTCCTCTTTCGTGATTGTGCGGGTAGACCCGTCACTTGCACTTAGTAGGATGGCATAACTTTACCCATATCTGACCTGCGTATAGGTTTACCTTTTCCTCTTAAGAACTTTGAACTGTCCCACGCGCGGTTGTTGATAGGTTGGTGCAGTTCCCTCGAATGATTCATGCGGATAGACCAGCACTTTCATATGGTAAACTTTTTTCCCCTTCAACTGACCTGCGTGAAGGTTTATCATGCTTTTTGGGTTCGTGCGGGTAGGACCGCCTTCCCATGCAATGACGTTTTTTGTAATTATGCGGTGAAAACCGGCATATTAGTGTGTACAAAAGTATAAATGTAAATCATCAGCTTCGACGTTTGAAAGAGAATCATTTCCATTAGAAGTGGCTCTTGGCCTTTTCTGTACAAATTGGAATTGATTACATGCAAACTGTGTAATTGAACTCCCTTCCATGTTGGGACAGGAGTGCCATCGAGCCAACACGCACCTGTTTCGGGATCTCGTTCTTTACGCAGCATGTAGTCTCCATATTGAAGCTGATTTTTTATTCATGTTTACCCCAGCCATGGTTCCACACGCACCTGCCTGCCTGCTTAGCTTTTATTTCGCCACGAGGTGTGCGAGCGTCCCATCTCTGACGAATGTTTCGACCATGTCTTTTACGTCTATGCATTCTTCAGTGTTGTGGCCTTTTGTTCTGTGATAGTCACAGTACTTGCTCCGATCAGCATCGTGACGATGTCGGATTACTGGAGGCTTTGGCCATGGGAGTTCTTCAGTAGCAAATATGTCAGTGACGCTTTTGGTAAGTGGCGTCCATCTGGAGTTCCGGTGCGGCTTTACATTATCCCTTTCACCCAATCGGTGCTGTAAGCCGGATGAGGTGTCAAAGTTTACCCTTGACTGCCAAATGCCTTGCTTCCGTTTTTTGTTCAATCGGGCGGTGAGGACGTTGTCCTCTCTCGTCCTCTGGGTGTAAAGGTTTGTGCTCTGCGGAAGGTCTCTACCCAGTTGCTTCTCCGTTTCCGCATAGCGTTTAGCTGCTGTCATGATGCCATCCCATGTGGATGGCATTCCATCTTTACCCGTTAGGGTGCGGATAAGCTCTGGGTCCTGCGCGCCCTGGATGAAGGCTGCGCGAACAAGATCCTCGCTGATATTGCCCAAACTTAACTTCTTTGAGTTGAAGCGAGTGATGAAGTTTGGCAGAGATTCATCTTCTTCCCGTATACATTTGAGGATTGTCCATTGCTCCTCGGTATACTTTCGCTGCTGGCTGAAGTGTTGGCTAAACTTCTGCTGGAAGTCTGCCCAGTCGTAAATGTGGTTAACCGGTAAACGATCAAACCAAACCCTAGCAGCCCCCACCAGCGTCATTTGAAACATGTAACACCACGTGGGTTCCGTCCAGTTGCTGACGGTTGCTCCTGCTATGAACCTGTTCAAATGGTCGTCTGGGTCGGACATACCATCATAAGTGCCTATGTTGGGCATTTGTTTGGCACTTTTTGGGGCAATTGCTTCCGCAATGTCCCTTGCAAATTTGGACGTTCCCGCATTTGCAACGTTCGGTCTGTACGTTTTGGAGAAGTCTCGTGAACTTCCACCTGTGCTTTTTGGTTTGAAGGCTTGTCCAAAATGCCTTTTCGGTTGGGTTTCCGTTTCTTTACGCTTCCCTTTTGCCTTATGACGAGGGTTCGCGTCGGAGTCGGATTCCTCCGAGTCATCCTCCCAGTTTTCGAATTCATCGGCCTGTTGCACGGAACGCAAGCGTTCGTTCAACTCAGCCTGGAATTCCTTTTGTCGTGCCTCCGCCCATGTCTTGACTTCGTCGAGAGTCTGGCGGGGGAGTCTTCGTTTTTCGAACTGGGTATCGGTGGATCCCAGTAGGCGGTCATTTACTGCTCTTGCCCCTGCTTTAGTAAGTGGGGTAGTGTTCGTAAAATTTACTTCACTTGCTCCGGCTTCGGTAGCCGGAGTAGTGTTTGTAAAAACTGTGTTGCCGGTATTCCCCCCAATAGCTGGGGTTGTGGTTACCGGAATTTCTCTAACCATCTTTTGTAGAAAGTTTTGAAAAAACTGGAGAAAATTGTAGTTCTAGCTTTATGCACGGATGGCGCCAATGAAGAAACACCAGTCGAACCCCGACCGATTACTGGTAACCTAGGGGTTGGAGAGCTGTTTCCCACGAGGGGTTAGACCCTTGGAAGATGGTTCTTCTGATAACCTGCAAAACAGCATAGGTAGACCGATGATGGAGTTCATCATCAGTACTAAAACAAAAACATATGACCACATAACGTACTTAAATGTAGCAACTAATTCATCTAAGTACCTATAGATGGATCATTTTGTGTTCGTTGGGTGACTGCATCATCTTCCTCGTTTAGAAGACAACCCAAGTATGATTTCCTGTCTACAGAAGACGAACCGAATAAAGGTGGCATCATGTTTGTGAAAGACATGAAGATTATTATGTGACAGCAAGATCCACTTAAAAAAATAGATTATGACTCCGAAAATAAAAAAAAGTTGGTGAAAGCATTTGTAGATACTGTTCAGGCACTTTTAGTGACACTGAATCAAGATATCATATTAACGAAAAAGAGCTTTTAGCAGTTGTGAAAAGTTGTCAAAAGTTTTATTATTTTCTATTAACAGTTAAATTTTTTTATTAACTAACAATCTGCAAAGACATTTTTGTCATATTTAATTATTTCTATATCAAAATTGTACTCGGATAGTAAAGTTTGCCATCTAATTAATCTTTTATGCTCAGGCTTGGAAGGTAAGTTGTTTTCTATAAAAGCTTTTACCTGTGTATTGTCAGTTCTTAATAATAATCTAACTGTTGATAGAAAATAATAAAGCTTTTGACAACTTTTCACAACTGTTAAAAGCTCTTTTTCGTAAATATGATATGTTATTTCAGTGTCACTAAAAGTGACTGGACAATATCTACAAATGCTTTCACCAACTTTTTTTATTTCGGAGTCATAATCTATTTTTTAAGTGGATCTTGCTATCACATAATAATCTTCATGTCTTTCATAGACATGATGCCACCTTTATTCGGTTCGTCTTCTGTAGACAGGAAATCACACTCAGGTTGTCTTCTAAATAAGGAAGATGATGCAGTCACCCAACGAACACAATTGTTTGTGGTTGACATGAACAGGCTGTGTTACCATTTCAGGTGCCAAAGGACTTTTGTTTTTAGGCCAGGTTTGGGCAACTTAAAAATACCAAAGCTTGTCTATTGGTATTTATAGAAAAAGAGAGAGCTTCTAGAAGTCTTTGCTGAGTGATGTGGGACTCATTAACATATAAAATGTAACTTGGAAAATATGTATTAAATGTTGTAGTCTTCACATATTTCAGAAAATCACTAAACAGTCCCAAAAAATAGCATAAGTTTTTATGTTTTGTTTACTATAAGATCTTGTACAACTTTTCTAGTAATTATTATCATTAATAGGCTTTTTAATGCTCAAAATAGGAGACGAAATTAATCAGGTTTTGGGTCGACGAATCTAACCCATTAAAAAAGCATTTTGTGTTCAAGTTGACCTTTTTTCATTAAACGGGCCATGCTCAATTGCTCATGTTGACTTGTTTAACCCGTTTGCTTAAGCATGTCAATCAACTAACTTGTTTATAATATGTTTGCACCATAATTTCCCAACCACTAACTCGATTAACATGTTTACAACTTGTTATCACCCGTCTTAGATAAAGGGTTAAATGGGTCATCAAAAGAAGACGGGTTAAAACATGAACCGACTTACATTTCTGTCTCGAGGACTAGATGTTGAACTACATCAGGTAGTTTAATAAATAAGTTAAACAAAAATCAACATACGATTTACAGGTGATTATTAAGAAACGAGGTTCAATAAAGTTCAATTTCAACTTGCATCAGCCAAAGAAAAAAAGATTTAGGGTAAAAAAAAGTAAGTTAAAAAGCATGGTTAAATAATAATAATTACCGTGAAGGATTTTGAGAGAAAGGTAAAAGTCCTGGATTGAATCAGCTTATGAGAAACACAAGTAATTATGGATGTGATTCTATCATATATAGAAAATCACAGTTTTGACCCTAATAGTTGAACTAATAAGATGTTTTTTATTTGCTTATGCTTATTTTGTTGGTTCATTTTTATTAAAAAAAAATTAAAGTTGCCTTCATTAGTAAAATCACTATATAAAAAATATTCTAGACTTATTTTCGTGATTAAAAAAAATCTACTCAATTGTAATAGCAAGTTCAATTCCTTCGTTTATATAACAATTATAAATAATATTATTAAATTTATGGGTAAACTTTAACAGCATTTACGTACACACACATTTTGAAAATTAGGATGTGATTAAATCATACGTGTGGTATAACATCAAACGAGTAGCATGATATCAAATTAAGTTGACATATTACATTAAGTCTAAAGTGGCAGCTAACCGGATATGTCGGATATGTCGGAGTGTTTTAACCCTCAGAGACGTGGATAGTTTAATGTGCAACTAGAGTGAACATAGTGCATAGGAACCTTATCGGTTCATAAGAACCGAAACTTTGTTTTTAGTAGGATTAGGTTTGCTATCCAAAAGGGGTTGTGGCGCAGCTTGTTGCCCGCTTACCAGCCACTTCATTGTAAATCGTTTGAATGTTTTTATTGAAATACAATCCGAATAAAGAGTATCTATGATTCTCATGATCCTTAAAAGACATCATGTGCAATGTTTCACGACATATCAACAACAACATCCTTAAAAGTACTTGTTAATAATATTTCTATAATTATTAAAAAAAATTGGCATATCCTTTAAAGATATAACAATTAACACTAGTTTAAATTATTCCAATAGATTAAAGAACACATACACCTTATACATATACACCAAAATATAAACTGGATCTAAACTAATCTCAAATCTTCATAACAGAAGCCCTTAAACAATCTTCTGGTTTTGGCTTAATCTTGACGGGTTTACCGAGCTTGGATTTATCTTCCAGTCTTGCAATTTCCCGGGCCTTTTCACAAACGGGAAACCCATTATCGTCCCATGATTCCAAGATCACACCCGATCCAACACAAACCTGTTCTTCATAGAACGCTGCAAATTGGCCCGCTGCCAGACCTTGATCATCTTCAGGTAACTGAACGGTTCCAATTTCGGTCCCGTTTTCTGTAACTTCTATGTGCAAAGTGCAGTTGTAGAAATCAGGCCCGTGGCGAACCTGTCAAATATGTTATTAACAAATTGTGTAGTATTCATCGTTGGGCTTTAATTTATTTTGTTAAATTTGAAGATTCAATGTAAACTAGACTTGTAAACAAACTGAACCTTCAGTAAACCGTTCCGCGGAAGTTCGTTTGTTTAATAAAAAAAGAACATGAACAACACTTTTTGTTCATTTAGCTAAACAAATGAGCATGAACACGTCTTGTTCATTCATTTATGTTGGTGAGCGTTCGTTTACATTCGTTCGCTTAAATCTTTTATGTTAATTCGTCTAAATGCGTTCATTTATGTTCGCTAGTTTACAATTGTTTAGGTTCGTTTGTATATATATTCATTTAACTTTTTTAGGTTCATTACAAATAGGTCTAGTTTGATGATATTAAAAGATTACCTATTACAATTTAGTCTACTTTTATTAATTTTCTAGGCACGACAATATGATGTTCACGTTTACTTTATGTTAGTTTATATTCGCTCATCTATGTTCTTAATTAAGTTTGTGAACCGTGTTTATACCATTCACAAACGAACATGAACACATTCATTTTCTTAAAGAACGAACACGAACAAGAAAACCTCATTCGTTTAATTGATAGTTTTTTGATCATTTGTTCGGTTAAAGTTGAACGAACGAACACGGACATGCCTCGTCCGTGCTTGTTTGGTTCATTTGACAAGCCTAATGTAAAGAGCTTAATTGGAAGTGGATCAAAACTGACCACATTATATTTTAATGATAAAAAGTCAAAAGAGGTAAAATATAAATAATTAGCAATGAAGAAAATGGTTTGAATGAATTAACTACTTGACTGCTTATGAACTTTTAACTAGGTTTTGTTTTATAAAATCGGTAGTTATTTATACAAATTAAAGAACGGACAAAAGACTTGCAGGGTCAACCCATACCCATTTTGACCCGTTATCCAACTCACTAAATAGGTTAATTAAAAAAATCACCATCATCTGAATATGCAGTTACCTAATCATATAAATACATTAAATATTTATAGAACTAAATAACAGATAAAAAGTTTTATAGGGTCAACCTAAACCATCATGACCCCATACCCATTTTGACCTGTTATCCAACTCGCTAAATTACTTACTTTTCAGACAGTATTGACAAATTTTCGGGCATATTATTTAAATTACCTTGCATTTCAACTGATTGAGGTGGCGAGGAGGAGATCCACTAATCCATCTAAATGACCCAACATGAAACGACCGTCTTCGTTTGTCAACAGAGTAATAATTTCTTGATACAAAAACGACATTATTTTTAACATCTTTCTCAACAACATACCTGCATAATAAATTTGCATTATGTGTTAATTAATCATTAAGATCGAAATAATAGCTGACAAGTATGTGATATAATGGTGAAAGTTCAAATATTACCATGGCCCACCCGCAAGTTTCAAACCTTGACGTTGACCAATTGTGTAAAACCAAAAGCCTTTGTGAGACCCTAACAGATCCCCTGTCTCAGCTTCCAATATTATACCTTCTTTTTCCCCAATATGTCTTGCCACAAATTCACTAAATTTAATCTGCATAATAAAAACACTTCGATGAAGGTAGCAATAATATTAGGTACCAATAAACTTTCTTATTTTCCATTAAAGTCAGTAACTAACTTATTATACATAAAATTCGCTAAACTTGTCTAAACTTATTCAGTGAACCGTTTAGATGGAACTGGAAGCCTGGAACTTCATTTATTTTGGTTTATTTAATTATACAAAAGAACATAAAACAAATTTTTGTTGTTCATTTAGTTAAACAAACAAACATAAACACATGTCTCGTTTGTTCATTCATATTCTTGGTTCACATTCGCTCATTTGTGTTTGTTTGTTTATATATTAATTTAAAACTCTTAGTTCAGTTACAAAATATTATATTTTTATGAAATTTATATGTGTGTTCATTTACATTCGTGAGCCGTTCGTTTATACTATTAACGAACGAACATGAACAAGGAAAACATTTATGAAATTTATATGTGTGTTCATTTACATTCGTGAGCCGTTCGTTTATACTATTAACGAACAAACATGAACAAGGAAAACATACCTTCCCAAGGAAGCATATTCCCTGTGAATCCTTTCTATCTTGATTGGGCAAATCAAATTTTCTAGCAAGCTTGCGAACCTCATCCTGATTAAATAATAATTTATATATAAGATATTATATGCATACACATTCATGTACATATACACGGGCCCTGTGCATTTATTGTAGAGCATACTTACCTTTGGAATACATCCAAGGGGAAGCACAAGTCTTTTAAGCTGAGCTTGTGACAGATATGAAAGAAAGTAGGTCTGATCCTTCACCTGGAAAACAATTAAAAATAATATTATATAAATGATAAAAGTCATAAAACGGATAACAAGCGTATCTTTAGTTCTTTACCATATCTTTTGAGAGTTCGAGAAACGAAAGCTGGTTGTTTTCATTTGTAACAGTGTGAACAACCTTTGCATAATGTCCAGAAGCAACATAATCAAAATTCATGTTACTTATGGCATCCATGAATGCACCTAAAGTTTAAAAGTAAAATTTAAATAAATAAAATGCCAACAGTTGAGAAGCAAAATAATGATTACCAATATTACCCACCGAATTTGATTCTTGTGTTGCAAAGAACATCGGGGTTAGGGGTACGACCACATTTATATTCTTCAATAATGTAAGATACCTGCAACAATGTGTGTCAAATATGATTAGCAAAACAATATGATTTCAATGATGATATGATCTTTTGAATAAGGTTGCTGTTACATACCACTTTGTCCCAATATTCATCTGTCAAATGTACAACTTCCAGTGGTACATCAACCTGAAGCAATTTGTAAAAGTTTCTTGATAACTTGATATATACAATTCATCAAACTTGGAAGAAACAAAGTAAAGGAAATTTGGGTGATATGATGACAAAATGAGTTCAATAATATACAAGATGTGAAGAAACTAACTTGATTGCAAACAGCTTTTGCATACTTTAAATCCTCTTCCCAGGGACATTGGGACCAAAAGTTTTCAAAATCTTCCTATAAAAAAGTTTAGTATCAGAAATAGCTGAGTAATTAGGAAAGAATATAAATAAGTAACTGGGATGTGCATGGTTTGGTTTCGGTCGGTTTTAGGCTAAAACCAAACCAAAAATCAAAACTTTGGTCTTTGAACTTTTAAAACCGTCCAGTTTCGGGTTTTTTCGGTGTTGCCATTTGAGCTTGAAAATTTTGGGCCGAAATAAAAATTGGCCCAAAATCATGAATTTGATCCTAAATCATTTTGTTAATTAATAGCTAATTGATTATTTATACACTTGGGCTAATATAAATGAGTTACACATTTAACTAATTCTTATAACCAACTTAACAAAAAAAAATTGAAAATCTATAAATTATATTCGGTTCTTTTGGTTTATATTAACGAAAACTGTACCGTAAGTTCGGTTTTTACAAAAACATAAAACCAAAGCGTCTGTTATTGTTTCTCTTCAGATTTCCCGATTTCATGAGCAGTGAACACCCCTGAATAAAGTAAGGCATGTATCTACAAACCCTAAATTTGACTCATTTTGACTCTAAAGCACATGAACAATAGCATTCAAATGCATCAAATTATCTAAACTTCGTATTAATTTCCATCTAACTTGCTTGACAACTTCAATTGAATATATAGCAATAACAAGAAAATTAGAGTTAAATTCAAACCACCACTCCGTCTACTTTAGTTTCTTGTCATTGATAAATGTTGTTTCATGAGTCAAGCCAAGGTGGGTTCAAGCTCGAGCTCGAAATTAAGCTACATATTTATTAAATTCATATAAACTACTTATAATAAAATTAGAAAATCTATAAATTCAGTTCAACTCAATTTTTTTCTATTAAATACCAAAACCAAACCGAAAGCACCAAAGCATCTGTTTTTGTTTCTCTTTGGGTTTCCCGGTTTCATCCACACCCTATATAACTAGTTAATTAATTGACTACAAACCCTAAATTTGACCATAAAGAACATGAACAACAATAGCATTCAAATGCATCAAATTATCTAATAACTTGCTTTCACAGCTTCAATTGAGTAAATAACAACAATAACAACAAAATTAGGGTTACATTAATTCAAACAACCACTCACTTGAAACCAAATTTTGAGATAAAAAGCAGTGCAGGAGTGACCAGCAGCGTGAAGAAGCCGAAGCGCCACGCTGCTATCCACGCCGCCGCTCAGAAGCACGGCTACTTTGAGCCGCCGGCTGCTGTCAGGCATTGAACAGGATAAGTAATTAATATCCAAACCATTATTATTATTATTAAGGTGGGTTGAAATTGGGGGAAGTGTAGGTGTGGTGGTGATGGAGGATAAGATTGGTTTGAGTGTTTTTATTTTTGTAGGGTAATTAAAGATTTGACGGCGGAACAGTGGTGTTTGATGGAACATGTTAATGAGAGGATGACGGTGGAGCTTAGTGGTGGTTGGGTGGTGGAATACGGCGGTCATTGTTGTTCGGAGCATCGTTTCATCGCCGTCGTTGTTGCCGCCGTTGGAAATGATTTATATTGGTTGGGTATATATACTTACGGACCCCTCTACTTTAGTTTGTTGTTGGTTTTTTACAAGCGTTAGGTACTTTATACCTTTTTAAATTGGTAATATGTAGAATTTCAAGTGCGATGCGGTAGGATTTAGTTCGGGTTGATACCGGTTCATTGTAGTGTTGGTGTGGTGCTTGAAATCGGTATAAATAATGTAATGGTGTTATATCAATAGATGGGGTTAGTGATTTGAACGAAATTAATAAATATCGTGAAACCTCGAGATTTTTAGATGAAAAATGAATATTTTTTTTTGGATGAAACTTGTATAAATGACCAAAACTCAGGGACGGAAATGATAATTTACGCTTTTAAGAGAAATGTAAAAGTTGAAATTAATGTTATTTTGTTTTTCGTCTATTTTCATTTCACGCTGGCTAAATATAAAAGCACCCGTAATCAAAAACTCGTTCATGTAAAACCCTAAGATTTTGTGTATCGGGGCGGTTCCCCAACCACCTCCACATTTCATCTGCCAAACCATTTCATAACTTGATCACATAGGCGCCAACCCATTCCATAACAGGATCAATGGTGTGTGAGGCATTGTGATGTACTTGAGATGAATGTGGGCGTTAGACTCGTTGCAAATGGTCTCATATTCCTTTTATTTGGTATAGAAACTTACAAAGACATAGGCAGATTTAATATATAGGTTACTGGGGAACAAATCCCGCATATTTCTTATTTTTCTATATTAAGGTTTTCTCTTGGAATTTTTAAAATTAGTACCACATTTGAAAACGTCATTATGGGACTAAGACTACTTCTATTGGCAATCTCATAATGAGATTGGTTTGCCAAAAGTTAAAAAAAAAATTAAAAAAGAAAATAAAGCAATCTAGATTGGCAATCTGGGTTGGTAGAACAAAACCCAGATTGCAATCCAAACTAACCCTCAATAACTTAATTATTCAATTAACTTTTAATATTCGAACTAAAAAAAATAATTAAATACACGATATTTCTTAAAAAAATTATGAACATTCCGACATAAATTTTATTTAAAACGGACTTCGTTAAAAAATACTTTTTTAAGTTGGAATGGGTTGTGAATGTGTGTAAAAGATTGGGGTGAATTAAATTATGTAGATTGAGGAGAGATAAATTAATTTTATAACATGAGATTGGGATTGTTAGATTGTGAATGGGTATAGCCTAATTCACATGGTAAAGACGCAAGCATCTTAAATGGGAGGTTCTGGGTTCAATCCTATCCAAGAGAGGAATCTGATGCATGTAATTTAGTCTTATAATTAAATATAAACTAGTAGGGTATCCGCGCGACACTGCGGTGTCGACAATTTGCAACACGTGTTTTTTTAGTTTATCAATTCGCTTGTGATGTATTGTATAAGTATTTTGTTAGTGGTCATCACCCACACGTTTCAGTGTGCATTCGTTTCCTATTGGTGCTGGTACATGCTCAGACTTGGCTTGGTCCATTAATGTATCTAGCCTCCTATTCAACAATCTTCGCTCAGAACCGGCAATACATTTTCAATGGGCTTCAACTGGAATGATCTTACACCACATGTTTACCTACGTTGTCTTGAAACACAGTTTTATCTGAGCCTTTATTTTTATTTCCCCTACAACCTACATTCACACATTCTATTCATTTAAAACAATAGCATAAATCATAACCATGAAAATCTAATACGCATTTGAAGCCCCAGCTGGCATAAATTTAAAGCTTTTGTCATACCCCAGCTTGTTTTCGAAGTATATAGACAACACTGAAATCCAACATGTCAGATGTGTTTGTTTGCTGCAAGCTTGAAGACCTTAACTATGAGCTTAATAGCAATAATAGTGTTACACTAAGCTTTTTTTTACAACATTAATCTTATCTTGTCCATACTTGGAGCGAGGTCTTGCAGCTTCCTCACTTATTCGGGTTCATCTTATCTGTAAATATCCAAAAAGAAGTATTCAATTATTGTAAAATTATTGTTTGCAAGTCAACATGCTCATTTTAACTCGTACTAAAAATTACTTGTTTTGACCCAAATCAATATTGGCCCGTAATATAATTACTCATTTTAACATAAACTCATTTTCACTCGACTATTGAATTATGTTGTTCTGACTGCAATTTCTAGGCTTGCCCATACTTCAATAATAAAGCTACTCATTTACTCCTATCATCTTTGACCCTAGAGACCACTACACTAATTGTTAAAACTTAGTTTTGTGACAGAGAATAAAAATAAAAACAAGCTAATCAATGAAGATATAAATTTGAACAAAAATATACAAAACATAGTGAAACAGTTAGGATACCTCGAATCAAATCAGCTCACCTGCTTGGTTTCTGCAACACGAACTCGAGGCCACCCATCTAAAACTAAATCGGTTAAATCTTTTAGTAAATAAAGTTTGTTGCAAAAATTTTTGTAAAGAAAACTCATCATTCCAAGCATCCAAATTTCACCATTTATATGTCGTAAGAAACAAACCACATAAATTGACTTAGAAATCGTACACAAAAAATTTTAAACCCAAATCAAGTTAAGAAATAAGTGATAGTTTTTACTTAAAAAGTGCTTATTTTATATTCAGATGATTCACACCATATAATGTATAAATATATCTGAACAATATAAATATTATACACATAAATGTTAGTCATACCAATAATTTAAAGATGCCAAAAATATTATCATCTCAAAAACATTACCCTTACACGCTACAAGTACTGTTAGCACTTTCCCATACTGCCAGAATATTTATTCTGCTGGAAAAAAAAACCATTAAATATTTGTTTCTAATCGACATAATTAATAATACAACAAAAAATATTTTAAAAGTAATAAAATAAACTACCAGCATGGCTAAGGGTGATAGACAAATCGCCTTCTTAGGTTGTAATTTAAAAATAAAAATCCAAGGACACAAGAAAGAGTTACAAAAATTAGTTTGTGTACTTTTAGTATTTTCATTAAGGTAATGACTACACTAAACTTTTTAAGTTTCCATAGTAGTGACACTTTCCAAGTCTTATTATGATAACTCCTATCATACTCTTTCTCAAAATAATACCAGTATAATTTTCTAAAATTGCTCTTAGGTTGCTGACCATATACAAATTAGTATTGCCCCAATTAATCCAATATTTGAGCAATGGTTCAAGAATCATGGCTGCACCTAACATAAAAGCATAGTCATACCTCGAGCGCCACCCACTTATATGTTGTGTTTCTATAGTCGGTACTCTAGATTCATGCAACCTAGCGACTCCAAAATCAGCAACTTTAACAACCCGTGAGATCAAATTAACTTCGTAGAAAGATTGGTATACCAATACATATGGAAAAGTACACGATAATAATCCATAATAACTTTCTTAAAAAAAAGAGCATTGATACCAAGGAAACTCTTGCTTCAAGCTCATCCATTAAAAAAGCATATTATTATGATGAAGGTAGGACAAGCCTTTGGGTTAATCTTTATTTTTTAGTAACAAAGAAAACTTAAATGATTCGTTCTGCTTGTGTAGAAAAAGATATATGCTCCATTGTGCCATAAGCCGTGAACTTTGATGATGATGAAACATTAACATTATCTCACTAAAAACAAACAATAACAAAATAAACATTAGCATACCACTCTAAAATGAACAAATATATATATTCTTAAAGATATAAAAACCAAAGTGTAATGGACCACGCAAACAAATGAAAATAATGATGGTGAACCGAGCTCGCCTTGTTTAACTGAGCATGACCCGTTTATTTCGTGAGTAAGTTTTGAGCCCAAAACTGTCCTAAATCGACATATGCACAAATTTCGGTTTTTTTGGTTTCGTTCCAGATTCTGATTTTGGTTTCAGTTTTTTAGTTTGGTTACAGTTCGATTTCATTTTATTCGGTTTATGGATTCAGGTTTCAGTTGCACCGTTTCAGTTCGGTTTCAATTTATTCGATTTATCTGCTTCGTTTTTTTAGTTTCGTTAAAGAGTTCAGCTTCAATTTATTTATTTTTGTTTAGCTTCAAGTTTTGGTTTCAGTTTTTTTAATTTTTAATTTCAGAGTTTTTTTGTATCGTTTCGGTATTTTTTGTTGTTAGTTTTTTTAAGTTTTGATTTTTGGTTTCATTTCATTTCGGTTTCATTTTAATTAGTTTTTCGTTTCAGGTCGGTTTCGGTTTAGTTTTGATTTTTTCAAGTTTTTTTTTGTCGCTTCGTTTCAGTTTTTTATTTAAGTTTTTTTGGTTTCGTTTGAGTACAAAAACTGCATTTAATGAAGCGTGTAATTTATGATCTATATGAGTACAATCTCATCATAACGGCTTCAAGTACAAATATAAGTAATGGTACCTGTTACACGGGCATAGACACTTACGAAGTATTAAAAGGAATGAAATATGTCTTGATAAATGAAGATCATTTCCTTCATATGCTTGTAAGTTGTAATTATTCTACTAACTGTCATATGATTTCATATTTAGACCATGCGGGGAATTTGTTTAAGAATCCTGCAAATCATATCAAAGCTTTTAAAAAATTAAAATTATAAATTCATTAAAAAGATTAAAAATGTTACATTAAGGTCAACAATAGCATTAAATTGCAGCAAAACAAAGTATACAACTAAATTGTAGCAAAACAAAGAATACCAATTTGTTAAGCTTGATGCTATACGATATGTCCAGAACAAGAAACTGTTACAGGTTTCATTGGGGTCGAGGTTTGGCTCAGATCTGACTATTAGGCTGATGTAGTTGCAATACGGGTTACAAGTGAAAAACATCTCACTTGCCATCCTCTTTTATGCCATGCAAACAACACCTTATACACTTAGTTAACATATATACAGGAAAAAAAACGAAATTCTCTTTTCACTCTACATGAATACACACTAACATATATATATATATATATATATATATATATATATCTAACATATATATATATATATATATATATATATTATAAAGGTGGTCACTAAATGGTAGGTTGTATGCATAAAATAGCATAGTTGGAACATAAAAATAGAAAATAAAAATGAAACATTAAATACATTTTAAATAATCAAATTCAGAATAGAATAATAGATGAACCATAAAAGTAGAAAATAAAATTTGTAAAATTATCATTTGATCTCCTTGTTGAAGATTTTCATGGCATTCTTTTGAAATTCCATACAAATTGACCCTAGAATAAAGGTGGTAACTGTATAATTTGGCCTTGGATGGCACGGTTTTTTCAATTAGATTTAAAAATTGTATTTAATGTGAATTAAATCACAATATTTTTTCATTATCAAGTGACTTGTACATTGATGCATTAATGAGTTGTACATTATAATCAATAACTCGGTATTAAACAAATTTTATGTCAAAACGTCAACAAAAATAAGCATGTTGCAACAGTGGGTTCGTTTTTTTTAAATCATAATATATTTAAAGATATAGTAGTAACAAAAAAAAATAAATAACTTGTCATATATAAAGGGAAAGATGAAGTGCCAAATTTGTAATTATTACTTATATTTACAAGCAGTTAACTAAAGTTGAGGGACTATTAATGTAAGTTTGTTTTTAATGTGTGTTTGATTTTGCCAAAAGACTACTATGTCCTCCTAACTACCTTAAGACATGCATCAAGTATTGCGATTTATGCAATACAATTTGTACCTCTTAAGTTTTAAGAGGTCCTTCACTCTTCCTTTATATATGGTAGAGATGTAACATTAGCTGTTAAAAATACACATATGAAAACAAGATGAAAAGCAAAATAAACAATTACTATTGAATTCAATCATGCACTTATGTATTTTTATTCGTTATGGAAAACCATTTAACTATACATCTGAAAACAAGATGAAAAGCAAAATAAACAATTACTATTGAATTCGATCATGCACTTATGTATTTTTATTTGTTATGACAAACCATTTAACTATGTATTGTTTATTTGTGGTTGGGATCAATCAATCAATCATACCTAGTTTAGTCTCACCAACAGCAAAGCTATAAGTAGGGTCTGGAGAAGATGGGATGTAGACACACCGTACCTCTGTCCAACGGGATAAAGAGGTGGCTTTCAGAGATACCCTCAGCTCTGTAATACATATGTATGAGGCAATATATAGTAAATGAAATAGTAATAATAATAATAATAGTATTAATAATAATAAAAATAGTAATAATAAAAACAATAATAGTAATAATAAAATATTAATAATACTATATGGTGTGTGGGCAAAATAAGGTAAATAGAAGCCTTAAGGTACTCATTTGTCCCTAAAAATCTTTAACTTTAATCATACTTCTCCAAGAATTCCTATCTCCAACCATGTTCTCAGAGATGTTTATGTCTATCAAATCACGCATAATCTTCTCATCCCAAGTCAATTTATGTCGTCCTCTACCTCTCCTCCCCTCTATAGTCAAGTTTTCTACGGATCTAACAGGATTCGTCGAATGTCTTCTCTTCACATGTCCAAACCATCTCAATCTCCACTCTCGTATCTTGTCTGATATGTTCGCTACCCCTAATCTCTCCCGAAACACAACATTTCTTATTCGGTCTAACCTTGTGTGCCCACACATCCATCGTATCATTCTCATTTCAGCTACCTCCATCTTCCGCACTCGTGCTTTCTTGATGGCCCATCAATCTGTTCCATATAGCATATTGCTGGGCCATCAAGAAGGCACAAGTGCGAAAGATGGAGGTAACAGAAATGAGAATGTTACGATGGATGTGCGGGCACACGTGGTTGGGATATACCTCATAATTGTGCTTAGCTTTACTAGTTAAAATGATAAGTTGTCATTATTTGTGCGACCCGACCCGACCCGAACCTACAATTTAGGTGTCGAGTTAAGCGACATTCAAATATCGAATAAGCGATCCATGTGAAAAAAGAAAAAAAAATCATGGATCTGTCATTGAAAACGAACCTACCCGTTAACACGCAATTTATAATTTTGTTTTATCTCAGTCTTATTAACCGTCTATCATACATCATATTCAACATAAAGATATATTTATCACACTTAAACCAATACTTTACAAAACTAACAATATCTGCTTGATAATGAAGTAACAGTATTATTGATAACTCAACAAGTTGGAGGACCTGGTATAGAACCAAAATCTACAAGAATTTGGGACTACTTTGAATGAACGTGTAGTAAGTGATTTTCATGAATAAAAATTACGTAAGTAATAACTTATTTATACTGTGTAACATCCTAAAATTTATAATGTTGAATAAAGAAAGTTACGTTTAGTGATTTCGCGTTATTAATTAATTAATGTCGAGTAAAGAACGGATCATGGACTTAGATTAATTAAGATGGGTTAAATGAGAATGGGCCTTAGGTCCATGGGCTTTAAGGGATATAAATATCCCCTAAACCAAGCTAAAACCCTAAACCCTCATTTCATTTCCATCATAATCTCTACACACTCCAAACACACACACACACACACACACACACCATAAACGAGCAAGACCCGAGAGAGAGTAAACGTTAGTTGGTATTAGATCTTATTACACGAGATCTAGAGTGTATAAACAAGCTAACCAAGATCGAACGAGCGCTAAAGGTATGTTCTTGACCTTTAAAGTTTACGTTTTATTGAACGTTTAGCCTTTTGAATGTCCTTAAGCTTAAAGATCCAAGCTTTATAGTATATACGGGATATATATACGACCGAAAATGGTAGGGAACGTTAGTGGGTGATGTCGAACCACAACAAGGGTATTAAAATCGCCAAAATGCTTGATAAGAACCAAACCCGTAGCTGAACTGGGCAACTTCGCCTGCGAACTGGGCAACTTCGCCTGCGAACTGGGCAACTTCGCCTGCAAAAGCTTAACTTCGCCTTCAAAGCTTAACTTCGCCTACGGCCAAGTTCGCCTAGCTGGTAACTTCGCCTAAGACCAAGTTCGCCTAACTGGTAACTTCGCCTAAGGCCAAGTTCGCCTAAATGATAACTTCGCCTACGGCCAAGTTCGCCTAACTGGTAACTTCGCCTACGGCCAAGTTCGCCTAACTGGTAACTTCGCCTAAGGCCAAGTTCGCCTAACTGGTAACTTCGCCTAAGGCCAAGTTCGCCTAACTGGTAACTTCGCCTAAGGCCAAGTTCGCCTAACTGGTAACTTCGCCTAAGGCCAAGTTCCCCTAACTGATAACTTCGCCTAAAGCTAAGTTCGCTTAAGGTTTAACTTCGCCTAAAGTTAAGTTCGCTTAGAAAATAAATTAAAAACCTAATGGAAAATGTGTTAAGACAGTTAATGTAAATAAAATTTTTCCAAGCTGACCTGGCAGCTCGACCCCAGCCAGAGGCTCTGCCCCTTGGACCCTGCTAGGGGCTGCCGCCCCTAGACCCCGCTGCCAGGGGCGCTGCCCCCGGACCCCCGTTCGTTGTGGGTCATATAAAGATAGAAATACAACATGAGTAGTAGTAGTTAATTGATACGTGTAAATATTATACAGTTAGCCGTGCACAACTGAAGAAAGGGATAACTATTAACGGAGAGCGTAACAGGATTCAGGTGAGTTTCTAGCCCCATTTATGTGTTATGTTTTCGGGGTTGTGTGCATACTCGATATGTTTGTTAATACGCTTATCCTAAGAGATAAGTGTATGCCTTATGTGAATGATGTGATATGTATGAATGATGGCTTGACGGTACGTGAACGATCTTCGGATATTGCACGTACTGTCAGGTTGTAACGCTAAGTATAAGGTAAGTATGATATGTATGCTTATGTGTATGAATGTGATAAAGTTAATAAAAGAAGGAAAGGATGGTTGTATGGTTACGAAGAGGGTACCGAGCCATAATAATACTCGAGGTATGATGTATGGTTGTATGGTAACGAAGAGGGAATCGAACCCTACTAATATTCGAGAACTAGGGAACCGAACCCTA
Organism: Bidens hawaiensis; assembly: GCF_021521415.1. Lineage (NCBI taxonomy): Eukaryota > Viridiplantae > Streptophyta > Magnoliopsida > Asterales > Asteraceae > Bidens > Bidens hawaiensis. The sequence goes on from NW_027500419.1 coordinate 44,088, forward strand.
CTAATATTCGAGGAAAGAGGGTACCGAGCCCTAATAATACTCGAGGTATGATGTATGGTTGTATGGTAACGAAGAGGGAATCGAACCCTACTAATATTCGAGAACTAGGGAACCGAACCCTACTAATATTCGAGGAAAGAGGGTACCGAGACCTAATAATACTCGAGGTATGATGTATGGTTGTATGGTAACGAAAAGGGAATCGAACCCTACTAATATTCGAGAACTAGGGAACCGAACCCTACTAATATTCGAGGAAAGAGGGTACCGAGCCCTAATAATACTCGAGGAAAGAGGGTACCGAGCCCTAATAATACTCGAGGAAGGAGGGTACCGAGCCCTAATAATACTCGAGGAAGGAGGGTACCGAGCCCTAATAATACTCGAGGAAGGAGGGTACCGAGCCCTAATAATACTCGAGGAATGTAGGGCATAATGCTCTTTATAACGTAAGATATGAAAGTAAGTTAATACAAAAGAAAGTATGAAAGTATGAAAGTATGAATGAAAGAATATAAGTTTATGTGTATTGTATAGTGTATGATTAACTAGAACTCACTCAGCGTAGCTGACTTTTAGTATGCACGCAGGTGAGTAGGATGAGGCAGCTCGCTTGAGGAGACACGTGGCACTGAATAAGAGGCTGGCATCCGAAGACTCAAGACGTTTAAGTCTAATGTTTGTTTATTTTGAAAGACAAAATGATGTTTTAAGACAAGATGTGTTTTGTTATGAAATGTTTTATGAAAGCTTTTATATTCCGCGAATGTTTTAATTAACTCTGATATTTAGAACTGCGTTTATGAGTAAATCCAACACGAAAGTAGGGCTACCGGTAACGGGGCCTTACATACTGAATTTGTTACCAAAAAATTCTGAATGATTAACTCACATATACCTTTCACACGCTGTTAATATAATGTTGTCACGTCTATTATCCACATTTTAAATTACTATTTTAAGTTAATACATATCTATACACTTATCGAGATAGGTATTCACATTAGACAAACTTGTATTTCACGGAATAATTTGTTTACGTTTCACTCTTTCGTAACTCTATCAATAGCTATACATCATGATTCTCGCTTATGAGTCGATTTTAACCTATATAGTAATATCTTTTATTTCCCAAACAAATGCTTTCTTTCTTTAAAATTTTACAAAAATCATTTAAATAAAAAAAGCGAAAAAAGGAAATGATTTAAATAAAGGAAAGATTTTCATAAATAATAAGAAAAATAATTGAAAAGGAATAAATTTGAGATCGATAACACTCATCCAATAAGAAAAAAATTTAAAGTAAGTAAAGATTTTAATCTATTTTAAGTTAACATTTATCTTTATTCTCTACATTTTTTGATATAGCTATTCATATTAGAGAAATTGACATCTTGTGAAATAATTTGTTGATATTTTACTTTCGGAGTTTCTTCCAATCCTATTATTAACTTTGCTGTTGATGGAATTTGTTGTTTTTTTTACCGTATCCTGATTCTCGGTTATAGGCCGATTTTAACCTTTCATCCTATTGTAATATATATATATATATATACTCTTTTAACTAATTGTATAAAAATTGTTTAAATAAATATTTAAAAAGTAAAGGATTTGAAATTAATAAAAATGAAATTAATAAAAAAAAGTTTTTATTAATGTTTTTATAAATAATAATAAGCAAAATGGAAAATAAAATTTGAGGCCGATAACATTCACCCAATAAGAAAAAGACGAAACGCACGTCAAATGACTCATTGAAGTCACACCATTTATATTTCTATTTCTATTTCTAAAAACACACACACACTCACGCGCTTATTCACACGCGTTGGTGCGCGGCGCGTATGACATTCGCCGTCGTCCAACCACCATGCCAGGCTCCACTAACCGTCCCGAGACTTTAATTTCGCGGCTCCGTTCCGCCGCCGCCACCGCAGACGGCGGCGATTCCAAATTAAACGTCCTTCGCGAACTTAAGAACCAGATAATCGGCAATCGAACGAAGAAGGTTTCGTACATCAAATTAGGCGCCGTTCCGTTCGTCGTTTCGATTCTCTCGTCGGCTTCTGGTTCCGCTGATTCGATTCTTATCCAGTGTGCCGCTGCGATTGGTAGCTTTGCGTGCGGTGTTGATTCCGGTGTTAACGCTGTTTTAGACGCCGGAGCATTTGTTCATCTCGTTAATCTGCTTTCGCATTCGAATCAAAAGGTGTATATATATATATTATTCGTGTTTTTGAATTTTCATATTGATTGAAGGTTATTACACAGTAATGTTGTTAGTTAGGGTTAATCTGCTTTTGCATTCGAATCAGAAGGTATATATATATTATTCGTGTTTTTGAATTTTTATATTGATTGAAGGTTATTACAGAGTAATGTTATTAGTTAGGGTTAGGTTAGCCTGCCTAGGGAACATGATGCAGTTATAACAGATTGTTAGGTTTGCTGATTATTAAAACTTTTAGGAGTGTGATTTATGAAGATTATATGAAGACTAAAACTATTATGCTGATTGATTTAAGCAAAATTATTAGGATGTATAAGCAGTTAGAGCCTCTATAAAAGATTGCTAGTTTTGCTGATGAACATGTAATTTGTGTTTTTGTGTTTGCATTGCCATGATGTGTTGACTGAAGGTTGTTGCACAGTAATGTCATGTTATACGTAATTAGTTAGGTTTAATCTGCATTCGATATCGAATGTGAAGGTGTATATACTTCGTGTTTTTGAATTTTCATATTGATTGAAGGTTATTACACAGTACTGTCACGTATAATCTGATTATTTAGGGTTAGGTTAGCCTGTACAGGAACATGTTTGATATGTTGATTGAAGGTTATTACACAGCAGTGTTATTAGTTAGGGTTAGGTTAGCTTGCATAAGAACATGATGCAGTTATATAACTTATATGTTTGGTTTTAAATTGATCTGATAAGTTTGATATGATGATTTAGGGCTAATAATATGAAGATTATTATGATGTGTAAGTAGTTTGAGACTTTGTTCCATAACAGATTGTTAGGCTTGCTGATTATTAAAACTTTTAGGATTGATTTAAGCAATATGTTGATAATTAGGATGTAGCAGTTAGAACCTCTATAAAGGATTGTTAATTTTGCTAATGAATATGTAATTTGTGTATTTGTGTTTGCATTGCCCTGATGTGTTGATTCAAGGTTGTTGCACAGTAATGCCATGTTATACATCATTAGTTAGGGTTGGGTTAGCCTGCACAGGGAACATGATGCATTTATGTAACGTTTTAGGTTTAAGTTAATCTGATAAGTTTGCTTGCCTATGCTGATTGATAATAAGTTTGATTTGATGATTTAGGGCCAGCAATATGAAGATTATTATTATGTATAAGCAGTTAAAGCCTTTGCTTCATAACAGATTGTTAATTTTGCTGATGGATAAAAGTCTTATGAGAATATCATTATGAAGTTGTAAGCAGTATTAAGATTAAAACCTTTATGCTGATGGATTTAAGCAATATGAAGATTATTATTATCTATAAGCAAGTAGAGCCTTTGCTTCATAACAGATGGTTAATTTTGCTGATGGATTAAACTTTTAGGAGTATATCGTTATGTAGATTTAAGCAGTATGAAGATTAGAATTTTTAGGCTGATTGATTTAAGCAATAGGAAGATCATTATGATGTATAACTATAAGCAGTTAGAGCCTCTATAAAGGATTGTTAATTTTGCTGATGATTTAAACTTTTATAAGTATATCATTGTTGTAAAGTAACAATCAGCATCCTCTGTTGTATAATAGATTGTTAATAAGCTAGATTACCTAATTCGTGTTTTTGTGTTTGCATTCCCGTGATGTGTTGATTGAAGGTTATTGCACAGCAATGTCACGTTATACCTAATTAGTTAGGTTAGGTTAGCCTGTGCAGAAACATGATGTAGTTATATAACTGAAATTCCCTACGTTTTAGTTTTAAGTTGATCTGATACGTTTGACAGGTGATTTAGGGATTTAGGGCTAACAATATGAAGATTATTATGATGTGTAAGCAGTTAGGGCCTTTGCTTCATAACAGATTGTTAATTTTGCTGATGAATAAAACTTTATATCATTATGAAAGTTTAAGCAATATGAAGATTAAAATCTATATGCTGATTGATTTAAGCAAAGAAGATTATTATGATGTATAAGCGGTTAGAGCGCTTGTTTCATAATAGATTGCTAATTTTGCTGATGAATTAAATTTTTATGAGTATATCATTATGAAGATTTAAGCAGTATGAAGATTAAAACTTGTATGCTAATTGATTTTGAAGATTATTATGATGTATAAGCAGCTAGAGCCTTTGCTTTATAACAGATTGTTAGTTTTTGCTGATTATTAAAAGGTTTATGAGTATATCATTATTAAGATTAAAACTTTTCTGCTGATTGATTTAAGCAATATGAAGATATAATGATGTATAAGCAGTTAGAGACTCAATAAAGGATTGTTAATATTGCTGACGAATAAAACTTCTATGAGTAATTTGGTTACATTTAGAAAGTTAGTGAAAGTGATATGTGTTATGAGTCTTATGACTTATGAACCCAAAATTCAGGCACATCTTTTTACTTTTACTTGTCATCACAAAATTCAACAATATAGGATATGCATTATAAACTGATCCTTTTTGCATAATTTTTATATAAGTTTATCTGTTTATAGTGACATTTTTCAATTGTAACTTAAACTAAAACAACTATCATGCAGGTTGTAGATGCAGGTGCACGTGCACTTAAAATGATATACCAATCAAAAGTGGCACCCAAGTACGACTTTTTTCAGGAGAAAAACATGGAATTTCTTTTATCTTTATTGGATAAAAACAATGAAAATTTAACCGGACTCGGTGCAAGTATTATAATACATTCTTGTGAAACAAATGATGAGCAAAAGATACTAGCTAATGCTGGAACCCTAAAACGGCTGATCAACCTTCTAGAAGGCACCACAACCCAACGAGATGCCAGCTTAGAGTCATTCGCTACAATCATAAAAGAAAATCCACAAGTTATTTCGGAGTTTGTGGGGCCTGAAAATGGTAGAATGTGGGGTACTTTAATAGAATTGACAAAGGATAGGTATCCAAGAACAAGATTGCTTGCATGCATGTGCTTGATTTTGATTAAAAATGCTATTCCATCATATCTCCAATCGGTTGGAATCAGAACCAAATTGATATTAATATTACTTGAACTTATTGATGATGCTGGTCAAGTGGGAGATGAAGCATTGTTTACTTTATCTAGTTTCATAGCAGATGAAGAGAGTCTACAAAAATCAGCTTTTGAGGTGAATACAATTGACAAACTTTGTGACCACATGCAAAAGGAGTTATTACTACCTAAACGTCTTGAGGGAATGTTAATGATATTGGCTAATCTATGCTCAAATCTTGAATGTTGTAGATCGGTTCTTTTACAATCACCCAAGGTTTGTTTTCAATGTTTAAAATCTGATGTGAAATTTCTAATATTGTTTATTAGGTCTGCAAACGAACCGAATTTTCAGTGAATTGTTCGTGAACCATTTCCATGAACCAAATTTTTAGTTCATTTAGTTAAACAGACAAACCAACAAACATGAACACGTGTCTTGTTTGTTCACTTAGGTTTGTGAAATTTTGTTTAAGTTCATATTTTAAATTTGTTTATGTTTGTTCATTTACGTTCATTTATGCTTGTTAGTTTGCATTTTTAAGTTCTTCAGTGTATTTATTTGAACTAGATGGGTGCCCGCGCCATGCAGCAGTAAACGCAGATCTTGGTAATTACGTAATAAGTTTATGGGTGTTCATTGTTTGAAACCGTAAAACCGTTCAATCCGGTCATCGGTTTGATTTCACGATTAGTTTTTTTTCTTTAACTTTTGGCCAGGTTATGTCTTGGTTTTCGACGACAAAAAACTGTTATTAGCGGTTTGGCTCTTGGTTTAATTTAAAACCATTAAAACCAGACCGCAAACACCCATACATAAAATGTAATTGTTTTAACTAAAATAAATTATAATACTATACTCAAATTAAAGATAGAAATATGCTCGTTTTTATGGTGTCATTTTAAAAAAAAAAAATATTAAAGTATGAAAAAGTTATTAACATTTAAAAATCATGGGGGAAGTTGGGTTAAAAGTGAAAATTAAAGTAAGATATATGTAAAAGATTAAGGGTCATAGTTGTAATTATTTTTTAAATTTAACTATAGTTGAAGGGGCAATATTGTAACTATACTAAATAAACGTGAGTTTTAATGTGAGAATGACTCTTTTGCCCTCATTCAAAGTTGTACCATGTACAATATTTCTTGTAAATCCCTTAATGTAAAGTGTCTTAATTTGCCCTTGTTTGGTGTATAATATATAGTAAAGATATATTAGGCCCATTACAATTTAGTCTAGTTTATAATTTTTTTGGCCCAACACATTGTTGTTCACATAACGTACATCCATGTTCAGTTATGCTCGTTCGTTTATGTTTGTGAAACGTTCGTTTATACATTTAATGAACGGACATAAGTAAACACGAACAAGAAAACCACGTTCGTGTAATTGTTTGTGTTCCATCGTTTGTTTGGTTAAAGTTAAACGAACGAACACCTAACATGCTCTGTTTTTGTTCGTTTAGTTCGTTGAAATGCCTATTGTTTTGTATTTTTTAACGTGCAACTTTGGCTTCACAGTTACAGACTATAACCATCATAACTGATGCTCTGAGTCATGCTACTGTGGATGTACGTGTTGCTGCTTGCATATGTTTAAAGAATATCTCTCGCTCGGTTAAGGTTTGTAGTTTTGAGAAGAAAATATGGTATGCTGTTTTTAAGGATTTTTTTGGTCATCTTAAAACTGTATTTTTTTTCAGTATTTGAGTGCAGGTCATTTTATGACGGAAGCAGTTATTATACCGCTTATTCAGCTTCTAGATGATACTTCTACTTCTGTTCAGGTACATCATAACTTTAATTTGAGTATTGGGGTTGACTTTTTTGTGTGGACACATTTGGTGTTGACTATAGTTATATGGTTGACTGGATTAATATGCAGATAGCTGCACTGCGCACTATCAGTAACATAGTGATTGATTTCACAATGCACAAGTCTCTTTTTGTACAAAATGGAGGTGTGAAACAGCTTGCTGAGCTGTCAAAATCTATGGATTCAAGAGTTAGACTAAATGCCGTATGGGCTTTGAGAAACCTGATGTTTATTGTCGACAACAGGTGTAAAGACGGGATCTTGTTGGAGCTCAGAACATTGTCTTTAACAAGCCTAGTTTCCGGTAATCCAATTGTCACTGGATTCATTAATAAAATGATTAAACCATACATTAACTAGTGCACTGTTTTATTACTTGTTACAGATTCGAGTGCTTGTGTACAAGAGCAAGCTTTGGGCCTTATTTGCAACCTTGTTAACGGATCCGTTGACTCAATTGACTATGTCTTCAGTGAAGATGCTCTTTTATTAAACGCTGTTGGAAGACAACTAAGAAGTGCTTCAAAACCTGAAGTTTTGATTCAGGTTTTAACATGTCCTATCAAATCTTATGCTTTAATTGACTTTTAACATGTTATTATTATTATTATTATCAAAATTGCATATTAACGTGTGGGAAAAAAACGGGTGGAATATTTGACTTCTTTTGTTGTTTTGTGAGTTACATTTATTCTTAGTTATGTTATGATTCGTTTCTTGGATTTTTTTTAAATATTAAAATTTGAAAATTATGATCACAAAATAAAGAATGAACATGAACAAAACTTTTATTCAATTAGTTAAACGAACGAACATGAACACATGTCTCATTTGTTCATTTATGTTCATGAACGTTTGTTTACGCCCGCTCATTTAATTCGTTCATGTCCATTTGTCATGTTTGTTTACGTGTGCTAATGTGTTCATTTAAGCGTTTTTGGCCCATTATCTTTTAGTCTGGTTTTGTAACTTTTTGGGCCCAACACATTACTTTTAACTAGTTTTAGCTCAGTTATATTTGTTCATCTATGTTTTGTCATGTTCCTTCATTTACGTTCGCGAACCGTTTGTTTATACTGTTAACGGATGAACAAAAACAATAAACAAAATATCATCTTCTTAACGAACGGACATGAACAAGTAACCGCCGTTCGGTTAATTGTTCGTGATTCGATCGCTTGTTTGGTTAAAGTCAATTGAATGAACACGAACGTGCTCCTTTCGTGTTTGTACGGTTCATTTACAAGCCTATCTGTGAACATCAAAACTAAAATGATGTATTGAACAGGGAATGTATGTTCTGTGCAACGTGGCATCTGGAAAAGAGTTCCAAAAAGAAGCAGTTATGAGTCAAATTCTTCCTGATTCGAATAATGGCGATACGCAATCAATAATGGTGACTATGTTACAAAGTGACGTTGCCCAATTAAGAACTGCTGCAGTTTGGACCATAGTCAACCTCACCTTTCCACCCAGGGCCGCTGCATCAGCGCGTGTGGTCAAGTTGAGAAATGCTGGAATCGTTTCTCAGCTTAAGAATATGGCTAATGATCCGTGCTTAGATGTTAAGGTATCTTTCTTGGCTTGTTTATATTATAAATAAAACCATTATTTTCTAATATTTGTTGTTTTTTACAGCTTCGTGTTAGAACAGCACTCGGACAATCTATGATATTTGGGGATTTCTCTACATAAATGTTGGTTTGGTACATTTAACTGTCGATGGAATGATAAGCATACATCAAGGTTGATTCGCGGTTCTATTGTTGTAATTTGTAATAATTAAGGGTTTTTTTTTTCTTTTTTTTTGTTAAATTAAATAATTGACGATCACCAGTTTTGTTTGGAATTTATTTTATTGCTATGATATAGAATCCCTTTTTCTTCTTTGCAGTGTTATACTGTTTCGACTTTCGACATTTAACGATGAACAGTTATGTAATTTAATGATACATAGCCAAAAAATAACAATTAAGTTTTAACAATAAGGTAAGAAAACATGCCAATTCCTGGGATAATAAGTTTGCATTTGAAGTTGATAGCATACACTATAGTAATAATTTCTTATGAATGACAAAAACCACAGTTTTAACATGTAATAGGCCGCTTGGCGTAATTACTTGACTTAACATTTTCATCTTAACGGGAACTATACAAAAACCACTAATATCTTATGGTTAACATGGGTTGTATGACAAGTTAAAAATTATCATACACGTGTGTATGATGTTTTGACCGACAAAAAAATGACTTACGAAAATGAAATAGCTTAGTAAGTTAATCCTAGGGTTAGGAACATGATATTAGGAGGAATTATCTTGTAAAGAGGAGATGGCACGGATAGACATGAAAAATATATATGATACACACATTCATAAACTGTTGTCTTTTACCAAGATATACAGTTAAATTTTCTCAAATTAATCGCTCCAAAATAAAGATTTTACCTTTCTTTGGTAATTATTCTTAAACCAAATAAAAATAAATCAATCAATCAAAAAGAAAAAAAAGAACTATTTTTTTATAGGTATGTTTATCCAAAGACCCTTGATTTTCAAGGGGAGTTCCACTTTATTTAATATGTTAATTAAAAATAAAAAAAATGGATTAAAAGATAAATTAGAAGAAATAAAAAAGAAGTTACATTAATGGGGTGTTTGGAGGAGCTTTTAAAATTTGCTTATTTGTTTGTTTGTTGAAAAGTAAATGGTGTTTGGTAAAGCTCCTTTAAAAGCTTCAAAATAAAACTTTTCAAAAGTGTTTTTTGCTTTTCAAAAAGCAAATCAGCAAATTTAAAAACTCACCTAAACACCCCCTAAATCGTGTTCTGCAACATGAATTTATTGGGCATAATATCGTAAGCTTCTTACACCTAAGACAAGGTGTAGTGGGGCAACAAATTGTTGGGGGGGGGGGTATGGGTGAGGAACACCGCCCCTGACGATGAGAGGGCGACTGGGGGGGGGATATTGTTATATGTAGTGTGTGTGTGTATAATGTAACTGGACTATTATACCATAAACTAAAAATTGCTCTTTTGTTAACTAGGCGTCACATGTCACTTATCCCCCCAATATGTAGCTCCAACTACACATAACCTAATTGCTATATATTGAGTGGCAAAATGGGCGGGTCCGGTAACGGACCATGCTGGGTTTATGCCAATTTGGTTCAGGTCAGATGAGACCAGGGCCTATTTATGTCAATCCCGGACAATACCACACAATACTCAAAAGAAGAGAGTCACGCACATAAGTAAATACCAAAAAGAATTTTATCTAAGTCATAAAGGTAAACTGTGATTTTATAATGTAAGGATGAATTTGGTTGGTAAAGTGGTAAATAACATGTTTTATTGGTCTTATTTTACAACCATATCTTCATGAGTCACACCATCAAAAGAGAAGGCTTAGGAGTATTGATAGTCGTTTTTCAAGATAACATAAGTTGATTCCTTAAAGAACGCAACTTCTTGTCATTCAAAGCATGTGCACTTAGAGTCTCATGAAACACCAAGGGGTGAATCGGTCAATTCTCCCACTAGGCTATCATAACTCAGTGATTCAAATTTGTGATGATAGATGAATGATGTTGTATTGCTTTATGCGGCTTCGTGTAAATATTGGGGATTTCTCTACATTAGACTTCGTGGTATGGACCACAACTATTCGGTTTCCCCATAATGCCACATCACACCCCGCTTCATTCCACTATCTTCCCTAATATCCAGGAAATACTCCCCAACTCATAAGTTACTTTCTTTTTCAATTAAATAAATACTATTAATATATCTAAAATAAAATTAAAATTTAATATAACTAAAGTTGATGCAACATAAAACATTACCAACTAATTAAATTAAAATCATTGATTTATAACTAATATGTATAAACATAAAACTTAAAAATATACAAATTCGAGCCTTCAGTTCGAAAAACGTAAATATATTTAACCAAATGTACCGGTTCAAACACGTGTCAAAGTCGTTAATGAGACAAAATTATTTTTTTTTCCTAAAAAAAATTGTTTTCGTTAAAATTTATACCGGAATGTTCATAAAATCTTTTTATACAAACCTACATATTTTGTTTTTTTATTTATTTTTTTTAACAAATATACATTATTAACCAAATATTATTAATATCATAATTATTATTTTTTTTTTTGGTGTAATTCCACTTAGTTTATATATAAAGTTTTATATAATTTACTATAAAACGATTACAATAAAGTGGCAGGCAAACGGGCAACAAGCTGCGCCGCAACCCCCTTTTGAACAGCAAAGCCAATCCTGCTAAAAACGAAGCTTTGGGACCTAGAAGCTGAAGAGGTTCCGTGTACGACGCGCTGAACCCTACTCAAAAATTTCACAGCCTCTGGAGCCAGAAACCCAAATGTATCAAAGGCAAATGGTAGAAAAACATGTTTATTATCTAAACAAGCTTTCTCGTGTTTAACAACTTTGCCCGATTCAGCCTTCAACGCAGCCTGACCCACAACAAACCCACGGTCCCTGAGCCCAACAAGAGGAGACACTCCTGTAAGATCCACACAGACGTGTTTCCCCCCTGCCCACCCGAACACAAGAATATCAGCTGGTCGTAAAGTAGACCTCCCTTCAATAGGATCCGTGAGAAAGTTAACAGGGGCCTCCTTTTTAGCAGAAATCCCTGCCCGTTTAAGAACATCACACAGAACATCCCTAACCAGATCATGTCTGTATTTAAAGCCAGGCAATTCTTTGCAATGCACCGCATGGTCACCAAAAGAATCCAAACAGACCTTACGACAAATTGGGCAAGGTTCATCCGTCGGGAACATAGGGATCATTAACCGGTACTTAAGGATAGCCCGATACTCCAAACCCGACATACGTTGGCCTAATCCTTCAATGGGGATGGCCTTTAGAAAATCCTGAGCCCGAGGAGCCCGAAGGCATTCAAACACCGCCTTTTGGCGAGGGGATAGATCAAACTTCACTTCTAAACTCTTGACGATTCCACTAAATAAGGCACTCGCCACAACATGTTGGGCTTTAGGGGGGGCGGTGTCCTTATTAGAGAACCCGCTAAGATCAAAATCTGGAAGTGAAGTACGCAAACGATCCATCGCACACCCATAATCAGAGTCCAACCCATAAATATCACAACCCTGAAGAATATGGTCTTGCAAACACCACGACTGTGCTCTCGAAGCCACAAAAGCATATGTAGATACATCTTCGGCCGAACAGAGACCCAACCCCCCATAACGGATCGGAAGTGATGCCAACCTCCATCGGAGATCCCCAAAGAACGGACCTCCACAAACCACGATGTCCTCAATCGCCCTCCGAAGACCATTGTCAAATATAGAAACAGCTTCCCCCACATACATAGGTTGGCATGTTCTCAAACCGAACAAAAGCTTGGCGACTCCCATACATGAGCGAAGCAAAAGAAGCTCGCATTGAGGATCCCGAAGTCTTGGGAGACAGCTCATCAGTTCCACAGCACTAGATGCCCTTTTCATAGCCAAACTGCTGATAAACCCCGCATTCTGGCTTACAGCACCACCAAGGAGTTTCACGCCAAGCACCGGCCTTCCAATCCCGCAAGGGAACAACCCCTCCTGTGCCTTCACCCCATTGCATGTTGGCCAAAATAACTCTGTTTTCTTAACGTTTAATTCAAGACCCAAACGAGGCCCCTCAGACCTGATAATATCTAATGCTTTGGCTACCTCTCTAGTATCCCCGATAATCGTGCCATCATCCAAGTACCAAGCATGAAAGAGAAGCTTGCACCGATCTCTGATTTGGTGAACAAGTGGGTGCAAAGCTAAGGCAAAAAGGAGAGGCCCAAGAGGGTCCCCCTGTTGAACCCCAGTGGTGGATTTAATGAAAGTATCACCCACATATAACCTAGCCGACTGCCCATATAAAAAATCCACCCAAAGAGAAATGGAAGGACATCGACTCCGAACCTCATGTAGAAGGGTCGTCCTATCAACTAAGTTGAAGGCATTGGAGAAATCAACAGTAAGCATAGCCAATGACCCATCCGAATGAAACTGATTTAGAAACCTGTTCGCGCTATGAAGCACGGCCTCTGCCCCACTGGGGACTCCCACCCCAAATTGAAAGTCACCGAGGTATTTAACCATCTCCTTCCCGACACCCCTCATAGCCACCTTAGAGACCAACCGCCTCCAAATGGCCCCAACGACAATAGGTCTAATCCCATTGTCCGGTTTAAGCAACGGCGTAAGTGGGGCAGACGCAACAAACTCTGCCAACACCTTAGGACACCTTCCCCCCAAAAATAAATTAACCACCGCAGAGATAGCCTTGAGCAAACCATCCGCAATCGGAGACCCCTCTCCGCACAACGCATCTAAAATGTGTTGGGCTCGCAAACCGTCCCGCCCACACGAAGTCCCTTTAGGGAAAGACTTAATGCACCCAAGCACACTATCAACGTCCACGACAAGGGGAGACTCAGAAAGCAAGGAAGCAGGCATAATCGGAGGTGCCATGATGGGATGCTTAGACAACAAAGCGTTCAAAGTATCCTTACCGAAAGGTGCAACCCCTGAAGAGCATAATACCTTGACCGCAGCAGTGAAATGCCCGTCCGCAACTTTTCGCAAACATTGTTTAACATTGGCGCCCAACCCGGCGTTGTCAGACTCGCGTACAAACGCATCACCACCCGGGGCATCTCCTAGGGGTTGGTTAAAAAGCGATATAAGGAGCTCAAAGAAACCGTCACGGTCACCCCAAGCGGATAGCGACCGTTGAATAATTCGGCATTGCTCAGACTTTCTATTGCCAGACCTGCGCTGCTGACGATTAGAAGGTCTGAAAACTCGTAAGGTGCAACGTGGTAACAACAACAGTTTCACCCACGCCTCAACAGACTCTGGCATAGCCGCCACCTTACCCAGAGCACCCACTAAGGCTTGGGAAAAAGCCATACGACAACTATGAGGAATTATTTAAAAAAGAAAACACGATAAAGATTGATGAAATTGTTAGGGGAATTCCCCCAAACTTTTGCCAATTCACCACGCACAAATAGTGGGGGTGGTGTTTCCCAATTCACCAATATGCCACATAGGACACCAATTGATGAATTGGTGTTCATACCACATAGTGAATGTTGGTTGGGATAACGGACGGTGGAATGACATGCCTATGTTAAGCTTGATTGTCAGTTGACTATATACTATTTTAACTTGTAATAATTTAGGTTTAATTTTTATTATAATAAATTATTGACTATCACCGGTTTCTTGGAAATTATTTTATTGCTATAATCGATTGTAGTTGTGTAACTTGATGATACATAACCAAAAAGAAAAAGAAAAAAAAATCTGTTACTGTCATTCTCAACCCAATGTTTAGTTAACATTTTACGAAATATATAGATGTTATTAAAAGAGTATAATTTCCATCGAATTTCTTTTGAAATATTTTAGTTGTAAATATGTGTTGGGGGTAAAATGGTAAATTCAGTGTTGTGTTATGTGTCCAACCGAAAGTCCATGAGGTTGGCCCAGGAGGAAGAAGTTGGATCCAAGTAACAACAATAATTTGTTTTCAAGTTATTATATTGTTAGTTAGTTAGTTTGTTTGGTCAGATGCAAAAATAAAGGAAATCATGGGGTTTTCCATGTAACGTATCTTTCCATGTTTTTATGTTTACTTTGTTATTATTATTATTATTATTATTATTATTATTATTATTATTATTATTCTCTTTAAAAAGGGAAGCTTTTATCAAGAAATTTGCTTCCTATCTTCTTCTCTGGTTCCTTCTATTTTCTTTATCAATCATAACATACTCGGCCCACATCATGTTGTCAGGCTAAATTGTCACTGGTTACCTTCAACTCAACATTTTATACATAATTAATCCCTGCATGGATCATTAAATATTTACACAAATTTTTTCACGGGTCTTAGGTCTTAACTTTTCTCCACTGCATGTTTATATGTTTCAGACTTTCAGAATTTGCATGTTAAAGATGATTGTGGGCCAGATTTTCATGACACCTGTCACGCTGGAATTAGGTGGCAAATGCCCCGTTGTCATTGATTTCATCTCTAGGGACAGAAAGGTAATTCATCATGTACCCAGTTCATGTTTTGAACTATAATAATCCGTTTAACCCATTTATCTAAACGTGACAAGCAAGTTGGTGAGTGATAACCAAGTTGTAAAAATGTTAATCAAGTTGGTGGGTTGTAAAATAATGGTTTAAAGGTTAATGGCTCCAAATGTTTAACTAAACGGGTTAAACAAGTCAATCGGAACACGAGGCATTTTTTTGAATGGGTTAGATATGTCAACCCAAAACCTGCTTATTTTAGTGTCATGTTCACTTAATTAAATATCTTTACTGATTAATTAGTTTTACTAATGCTATAAGTAATTTAAAATATTTTTAATAATACAGTGACACACTCAATAAGTTGTAAGAAAAAGTAAACAAAACTATTGTGGCACACAATTGTAGCGATGACTAGTATTTGTAGTAATTATGAAGCAAAATTTGTCGCAAAATAACGAAATTTTCCATGGTTTTTTTCTTCATGAAAATCCGGTTTGTCGGAAAAATGCGGCTGTGAGCCATTTACCACAATTTTGCTACAAAAATTACTGTCACACATTGACCAGTTCTTTAGTAGTTTGTTGTTGAAAACTGCACTCCCTTGCCACCTAGTGATTCTATGAATATCCTTAAAAATTAATTTCAAGTTAACATTACAAAAAGCCTAATAATAATTACTAGCAAAGTAATACAAGATCATCAACAGTCTTAAAGTTAAAAATAAAAAATAAAAAAAAATAAAAAAACTATGTTATTTTTTGGGGTGCATGTGCATGGGACTGGTTAGTCATTTTCTAAAATATGTGAAGAGTACAACATTTAATATATATTTTCTAAGTTACATTTTATATGTTAACAAGTCCCACATGACTCTGCAAAGACTTCCAGAAGCTCTCTCCCATTCTATAAATACCAATACACAAGCTCGGGTTTTTTCAAGTTGCCCAAACCTGGCATAATAACAAAAGTCCTTTGGCACCCGAAATGGGACCAGAGCTTGTTTATTTCAACCCTAAACAATATCAAGCGATACTAGAGTTGCATGCAAAAGCTGAGATAGAAAAGAAACTTATCAAAGACCGAAAGGTGAGTTATGACTTTATTATTTAAGGATGAGATTAATTGTGTTAAATGATAAATAACATATTATCTTGGTTTTGTTTTACAGTCGTATCTTCATGAGTCGCGCCACCAACATGCAAACAGAAGGCTTAGGAGTATTGATGACCGTTTTGCCAAAAGAAAAGAAGTTGATTCCTTAAAGAACGCAACTACTACTTCTGGTTCTTCAAAGCATGTGCAGTCAGAGTCTGATGAAACACCAAGGGGCGAATCGGTCAATTCTCCAAGTTACCAGGCATCATCGGCCATCATTTCCCGTCTTTAGATATAGGAGAGGATTGGCTAAACATATCATCACCTAACCAGGGATTATATGATAATGTCTTTCACTAACATGATGCCATCTTCATTCGGTTCGTCTTCTCATAACAGGGAATCACACTCGGGTCATCATTTTCTAAATGAGGAAGTTGATGTTGCTATCATCAAAGGTGTAATGTTGTTCCAAAGAGAAAGGAGTTAATGCAATCTTGATGCTCAAACTTTCAATCATTTACAGTTTGTATAGGTTTTGTATATATGAGTAGTGTGTATAACTTTTGTCTTATTTAACATGTAAATTTCTGAAGTGTTTGGGTCATTTTGTATGATTTTACAATTTTAGTACAAAACGAAAGTGTGAAACGGATTGCTGAGCTGCCAAAATCTATGGGTTCACGAGTTAGACTTAACGTTGTATGGGCTTTCAGAAACTTGATGTTTTTTGTTGTTAGACTAAACGCTGTATTAGGGCTGGCAATTGGGTACCTATTTAAGACACGATAAGACATATTAATCAAGAAAGTACGGTATGTGGGATTTTTTTTTATTTTTTTTAATAATTGAAATTAATAGGATAGAGATTTTTGTCGTTAAACAATACATATTTAGATAAATAATTCAAAACTTAAAAAGTAAATGTAAGTTGAAGTAAATTAGTCTGACAGAACAAGACCACCTGTAAAAATATAGAAAATACGTGTTCTTTTATATCTTCTATATCTGATACTGTTACATGCATATATTAATCACTTCTTTCATCAAGATTCACACATAAATTTTTTCTCTGATTCAATCAACCTTGACTACAAAGTCAGACCTTGATTTATGGGAATGAATATATCAATCACGAGTAACTAGTTTGATACTAGTCAAAATAATAAAATTAAATCTTAACAAAATTGTTTTTCTTGAAAATGGACCAACATGTATAACAGATCTTGTTGCTTGTGTACAATTATTACAATAACACGCTTTTGGGCCTTATTTGCAACCTTGTTACAAGTTTACTATGTTGGAAGACAACTAAGAAGTACTTCAAAGCCTGAAGTTTGATTCAGGTTTAAACATTTTAAGTTGTTGGATTACGTTTGTTTAAGTTTGCCAGATTAAGTTCGTTAATGCATTCATTTAAAACTTTTCTGTTTTGTTACAATAACGGTGACCATGTTGCAAAGTGATATTACTCATGTAAGAACACCGTTGTTGTAACTTGTAATAATTAAGGTTTAATTTTAATTTAAGTTTTGTTAAATCAAATTATTGACCGTCGCCAGTTTTGTTTGGAAATAATTTCATTGCTATGATTATAGTTCTGTAATATGATTATAGCCGGGCCATGGTAAAATAAGGCTCCCTGCCAGGTTCTTTGATGTATATTTCAAGTTCATATAAGATAGCACGAAGCGATTCACCAACAATGTTGATACGTTCCTGTAAAATAATACTAAAGAAATTAGCAGAAATGGAACACAGATTGTATCAACCATCAAGTTACTTCCAACTACAGAAAAGTCAACTATGCAGAAAAGTCAACTTTGACAAAAAAGTCAAAATTACTGGAAAATCCAGCTTTCTCCATAAAAAAACAATTTTAGTAACAAGTCAACTATCCAGATTGCAACAGAAGGGATCCACTAGACTAACTTTTTGTTTAGAAGTTCTAGTTTTATTTTAATAAATAATTAACGGGTCTACTTGACTCACTAGAGTTACATCTTGGACAAGAACACTTGACTCGTTAGAGATAAAGAAGGCTAGTTCATAAATAAATGGACGAACCATACATTGACTAGTGCATTTTATTATTATCTATAACAGATTCTAGTGCTTGTGTCTGTTGACACAATTGACTATGTTCTCGCCGAAGATGCTTATATTAAACGTTGTAGACAACTAAGAAGTTCAAAACCTGAAGTTTTGATTCATTTCACATGTTCAAACTTTCCATCATGCACACTCTTTATAACTCTTTGTCCATTTCACATGTAAATTTCTAAAGTGTTTGGGTCATTTTGTATGTGAAATAAAACTTTAGTTAACTTAAAAATGTATCAATAAAAGTATATCAAAGGGGGTATTTATTCAGTTGTTCAGATCGATCTCGGTTATTGGAATGTCAATTCGCAGGTTTTTGGTGTTATGTCTTATGTTTTTAGATTTTGATTAATATGCACGCTTGATATAGAGTTGTTCGTCACATTATATTAGTTTGAACTGGACCATTTGAAAAGAAGAATTGATGCGGTTAACCCGTTCCATTTTGGTATCCAGGTTGAAAGATTATATGTAGATTTGAATAATATTTAGTTCCATTATTATCGAGTCTTATATTAATTATTTAATTAAATGGTTTATCTGTAAGGTGTTAGGTTCTATAAATATTGTTCTTGGTGAATGTTTATGATTAGTTTTTTGATTGAATTTAATTAATACGAGTTTTGTTCTTGAACCTTTGGTTTTGATTATCAGTTGTTTCTTGAGCCATTTGATTAATTACTGTGGATTTAGTATCAAGAATATTGTTATAAATGTTCAAATTAAAAAAAAAAAAGATAAAACATTTTCTTAATGTGGCATTCTTTATAGGGTAAATTGTTTGAGATAAACATTGTTCAATTCAATTTTATTGTTACTGAATTTGAAATGAAATCCCACGTGTGGAAGTAGAATTATCCTAAGTTTTTGCTGGAAAGAAAATGTAGGTGTGTGGGAATTTAATTAAATTTTTTTATTTGGATAAAACAATGAATAAATAAAGAAATTAAAAACTCTGGAAAAGAAAAAAAAAAGTTTCAAGTTACGTACATCAGCTTCTTTTTAAATATTACATATTTTAAAGATAAATCATTCAAATATTAGGGTTAAAAAGTAAATCTAACTTAAAGTAAATTATTATGACAGAAACAACACCACATGTAGAAATACAGAAGATACGTGTTCTTTATATCTGATAGTCTCATACTGTTACATGCATATATTAATGACTTCTTTCATCAAGATTCACACCTCTGAATCTTTGATTCAATCCAACACCTTTACCTTTCTCTCAATTATTCTGGTAATTATTTACTTACTTACTTTCCCCCCTAAATCTCTATTGTCACTCCTGCATGTTATTACTAGTCATTTGTAAATTATAGTCATGCATCATGTCTAATTCGAGTTTAAGCTCGAATTTGGTACCTTTGATGAATTTATAGAACTAGTTTGATCATAATATTAATTTACTTGACCATGCATTATACTTTCATGTTGATAGATGAAAAATAAAATTAATTATTTGGTGATTTTTTGCAGGTATATATATATATATATATATATATATATTTTGTTGTTATTATATTCATCATGCCTTTCACTAATATGCGGGCATTTTTATTGGGTCCGTCTTCTCCAAAGCAATCATTAGACAAGGAATTGCACTCGGGTTGTCTTTTAAAAGAGGAAGATGATCATTTAGTGAACCAACAAACACAAAATGTTCCATCTTTTGGTACTTGTGATACTTAATATTTGTTGGAATGAATTAGTTAATTAAGTATATTATATGCTCATATGTTTTTGTTGTAATACTGGAGATGAACTCTATCTTCCGTGGTCATACATTTATGGACAAGTACAATAGCACGGGCTACCAAATATGTCTCCAGCTAAACCTGAGTTTGTTGGGCATAACATCGTAAGCTACTTACACCTTATGGTTATATATTTTGAGTAGCAAAACAGGCTGATCGGGTCGGGTAACGGGCTGGGCTGAGTTTGGGTCAAAACAGGTACTTTCAAAAGGTACATGTTTGTTTAGGGTCAAAACAGGTCAAAGCAGGTCATATATTTTAAAAAGGTATCAATATGGTTCAGGTCAAAGCATGTCATATTAAAAAAAAGTATCACTTTGGTTAGGTTAAAAAAGATCATTTTAAAAAGATAACACTTTGTTTAGAGTCAAAACAGGTCATTTTAAAAGGTATCGATTTGGTATGGGTCAAAACGGGTCATTTAGGGGAAAAAAAAGGAAAAAAGAAAAGTAGCAATTTGGTCCAGGCCATTTTAAAAATATACCAATCTCGTTCGGGTCAAAACAGTTCATTTTAAAAGGGTATCAATTTGTTTTGATTCATTCGGGTTTTAAAATATAGATATCACACACACATGCATACATATATTTTGTTTAGATTCATTATTATCTTCAATTTTCATGGTTGTTGTATCAACTTTCATAGGAGTATGCTACAGATCCATATTATGGCGGAATAATACCAGCATATGGTCCACCTATGGTAAGATACATGATTTCATACATCTATATATGTATGTATGCATATCTTCTAAGATCATCACTATATGGATGTATTTTGATTGTGTTTTTAGACTCCACCACAACTTGTGGGTGTGCCGGCAAGGATACTTTTAGCATCTGAAACGGGCCCACAGCCTGTTTATGTCAATGCAAGGCAATACCAGGCGATACTCAGACGAAGGGAATCACGTGCGAAGGCAGAGGCACAAAAAAAACTTATCAAGGACCGAAAGGTGAATTATCACTTTATAATTTAAGGATGATTTCGTTGTGAAAAATGGTAAATAACATGTTAGTATGTTCTGTTGGCCTTATTTTACAGCCATATATGCATGAGTCGCACCACCAACACGCAATAACAAGGCCTAGGAGTGTTGGTGGTCGTTTTGCGAAGAGACCAGAAGTTGACTCATTAAAGAACACAACTGGTTCTGGTTCTTCAAATCGAGTCCGGCCATGATGACTGATGTATAGATTATGTTTTGTAATTTGCAGCTTCGTGTAAATATTGTCCTCACTTGTAATAATTAAGGCTTAATTTTAATTTTATTTTAGTTAACTCAAATTACTGTCACCAGTTATCTTTGGAAATGATTTTATTGCTATTAATCTTTCATCTCACCTATTGTAACAAGTTGTGTTTATAATTCATTAAAATAGAAACCTTTTATTCCATGGTCCGAATGCCACGACTAAAGGCGGCAACGAAAAACTATCTACTTAATGTTCTTGCGCGCCTACGTTTGCCAACATTACATTACAACAATTTCCGATCCTTTATTTAATACACTCAAAACATGCTCACATTACTCTTCAACAGGTGGATCGACCCAACGCCCGTGATCTTTAATCAGTTGGATCAATGCGTCGGTTGCATTCTCCATTGCAATCGCTCGCTTTACCACCGTCTGAAATAATATTCAATCAAAGTTACAGTTAATAAAAGCTACAATATATAAAACCATCATTGTAAAACAATTGAACTGTTAGAATACAATACAGTAGTTGTGTACCTTTCCAACATAAAGATCAATCTTTCCGGGAGCACCACCGACATATCCAAAATCGGCATCGGCCATCTCCCCGGGCCCGTTAACTATGCAACCCATAATTGCAATCTGTCACAAAAAATAAATGACATTTATTTGTTAAATAATATGAATTTAACCAGTACTCAATGTTATTCAATCAGCATTAGTTTGATGATTACCGAAACACCAGGCAAATGTGATGTTTTTTCTCTAATTTCTGCACTTATCACTTGAAGATCAAAGAGAGTTCTACCACATGATGGGCACGAGACGTATTCCTGTAATTGAATTGAAAAATAAGCAACATATATATATCAAACGAAATATTTGAATTCCATACCGTCTTAGTGTTTCGCATCCTGCATCCTTGTAGCAAATTAAAAGATGTATTTCTGAGAAATTCAAAATCTTGATCTGGTGCTTCTAATAAAAGACCATCTCCAAGTCCATCAACTAAAAGTGCACCCGCATTTGCACCCGCGCTAATTACCAGATCATCCCTACCATCATATAAAAGAGTTTGAAATTAACAAATAATTATAAAGTAAAAAAACGGTGTGTGTGTGTGTTTGTAAAGTTTTACCTAGGAATTCCTTTTGGAAAGTGTATGTGGTGAAGAACCGGGAAATTTAACGAGTTTTCTGAGAGATACTCAAATAGCCTGTCAAAATGAGGACAAAGACGTCACAATTTTATATATTCTGGACCCAAAAATGGATTATTATTGTTCTTATTAGTAAAAGTTAATACCTCCTAGCAGCATGTACTCTACCAGTTTTTCCATCTGAATATGGGAGATCGTGAAGAATCATTGTAGCATCAACACTTTTTAAAACTTCCAGCTCCTCATATGACTCGTCACCACATACCGACACCACCAAACGTGTGCCTGCAGAAATATCAAGTAATATGTTATATGCGAATTGAGTGGTAAAAAGTGAAAAATGTACCTTCTGGTAAAAGTTTATAAACTCCAGTTGATAACTCATTCAGATTAACCAAGACCATAGCGTTTGGCAAAGGCTTTGTTAGTTGTTCCGATAAAGGAGTTATAACTCCCATACTTACATCAATCAATCTTTTAAGAGCTAGCCGCTAATCATAATGAAAAAGAACTAAATTAATATTGAAATAATATACTCTTTGTAATCATATTTGAAAAGGTTTCTTACAGCATCTTTATCGTCTGCTGGTGGAAGCTCTCTCAATAAGATAGAATCTACGGTTGCAAGATCCTAAATAAAGCAACCCACATATTATGAGCTAACAAATATTGATAAGATTTTATAAATAAATGTAACAGAGAATAAACTTGAACTGACCTTAAATGGCATACCGAGCACAAGTTTTGCAGCTAATGATTTATAAAAAAGCTCAGGTGACTGAATAAAATAAAAGAAAATGCAAGGATTTATAAAGGATATATATGATTTTTTTTATTAAAACATGTTAACAATTTGTATAGAAGATAATTAACCTTTAGTTGATCCAGGGTAACCGACATGAGAACCGAGCCATCACGGTGAAGTGCACCTCTATAGTCAACCTCTTCACCCTGCCACATGTTTAAGTCAAAGGTGCTAATTAGAAAAATAAAGAAAAAAGCAACATGATGATATTATGATTAAAAAGTTAAAATATATCAACAATTTGTAAAGAGTAACAAACTAACCTCCTTTTGAGCAGGTAAATCACCAGTTCTCCTTTGAAAATCAAAATAACGTCTATGTTTTTCTTCAAATGGTGCCTAGAAAAGTAAGTGTAAATAGAATAATAATAATATAAGGGTTCGAATTAGCCTGTAAACAAACTGCACGCTCAGCGAGAAGTTAGTTTATTTAACAAATTGACGAACATGAACAAATGTCTCATTCGTTCATTTATGTTCGTGAGCGTTTGTTTTGTGTTCGTTAGTTTACTTCTGGTTAAGTTTGTTCGTTTAAGTACTCCTTTAAAGTGTTAGGCCCGCTACAATTTAGTCTTGTTTTATAAAATTAAAATATCACCCATTACAATTTAGTTTAGTTTAGTTTTATTACTTTTTAAATCCAAAGGATTGATGATCATGTTTACTTTCAATTGGTGCTTGTCCAGTTATGTAAATTTATATTCATTCATCAATGTTTCATTAATGTCCGTTCACGTTCGTGGACAATTCATTTATACTATTAATGAATGAACACGAACAAGAAAACTGTTTCTGTTCAATCCGTTTGTTGTTTAAAGTTAAACGAACTCGGTTCATTTACTACTTGGAATACATATTAATTTGGTAAGTTTATGCAAAAAGTAGAAAACCTACCACCCCTTGTTGAATTTGGGATGCTTTCATACCAAGATTAGCCAATTTCCTACACGGGTCAATTTCTTCCTCGGGTGGTTCAGTAAGTGAAACCCTAATAGTATCACCAAGACCATCCTGTATACCATACAACTTTAAGCATATTATTATATGAACAAACATTGTCTATGAATTTATAAAATAATAAAAAGTAGCATGAACAATATTATGACCTGAAGAAGTGTCCCAATGCCAATTGCAGATTTCATACGCCCATCTTCACCTTCACCAGCTTCAGTAACTCCCAAATGCAAAGGATAATCCCAACCCTGAACATACATTTCAGCTACAAGAAGACGGTATGCTTGAACCATAATCACCGGGTTGCTTGCTTTCATTGAAAATACAAAATTATGGTAGTCAAGTTTTCTACAAATTCTTGCAAACTCAAATGCGGATTCAACCTGAAAAAACAAGTTTGTATGACATGTGATATGTGGTAGTTAAGGGTTAATCAAGAGAAATTTAATGCGTGCTTTATTTCTTACTTTTTAGGAATGTAAACAAAAACGTTCAGTGAACAGTTTGTGTCTCATTCGCTCATTTATGTTTGCTAGTTTACGTTTGTTTAAGTTCGGTCGTTTACGTTTGTTAATATATTCATTAATTGTTTTTTGGCGCATTACAACTTAGTCTAGTTTTGATAACTTTTTAGGCTCTACACATTGTTCCTCACGTTAATTTTAACTAAATTAGCTCCGCTATGCTCGTTCATCTATTTTCAGTTATGTTTGTCCGTTTACATTCGTGAACAGTTCGTTTATACTGTTATTGAACAAACATACATGAACACGAACAAGAAAACCACGTTTGTCTAAGTGTTCATATTCGATCGTTTGTTCAATTAAATTCAAACGAGCAAACACGACCATGCTCCATTCGTGTTCGTTTACAAGCTTACTTACCATGCCCCTAGGAGAATCACCATAGTAGCTCATGATACGATCCGAAAGACTACCGTGGTTAGTTCCTATACGCATTGCCCTTCCATATTTCTTGCATTTTTCAACCAATGGGACAAAAACCTGGTGTAACAGAAAACACATTTATAATGAGTTTATTAACCTAATAAGTTGACCTTGAAATGCGAACGATAGAAAGTAAATCAACAGTTTGACCTTCTCAATATGCTCAAGTTCCTTTTGATAATCATCATCTGTATACTCCAATGTCTCAAACTGGGCCCGTCGATCAGCTGCAAAGAATAAAGTCAAAAGATTGAACATTTTGAAGAACAGGTTACAAAAGAAACAAGATTTTAAGTTTGTACCAAAGTTTCCAGGATTGACACGAATTTTATCAAAACAATCAGCAACACGCAGTGCAACTGAAGGAGCAAAATGAATGTCTGCCACCAGAGGTATGTTATAACTGCATATGAAAACAATGCATTAGATTACATGAATCATGAAAAACATTAAGATTCTAGAAAGTCAAAAGGTTGACTTACTTTTTTTGAACAAGGGTATTCTTAATTTCAAAGCATGCATCTGCCTCTCTTTTCCCTTGCACTGTTATTCTAACAATATCAGCTCCTCTATCAGCTATTTGCATGACCTGTCCAACTCAGCAACCATATAAATATAATTTTATCAACGTTAATAAAAGCACCAAAAAAACAAGAACCTGCTCGACAGTTGCAGCCACATCCTTAGTATCAGTTGTGGTCATTGTTTGAATTCTTATTGGGTGGTCACTACCAAGAGCTACATTTCCAACCATTACTGTACGGGTTTTCCTCCTGATGGTTTTATGTGTGGATTCACAATACTTTTGTACAGGAACTACCATAAACAAAGAAATAATCATTGATAAGTTTTACTTTTCATTATGATGCAAGCACAAAATTCACAGGATCAGCAAGCTAGTGCCAAATAGTGTGCTTAAGTTATTATGATCGTCGCAGCTTTAAAAGTATATGTATATAAGGTTATAACTGCAAATATGTACCTAACAGAGGACTTCCTTCAGAAGCAGGCTGGAGTTCTGCAATATCTGAACCAGGGTTTGAATTCTTTATCACAAAAACCTTGGTTCTCTGAAACTTAACCCTCTTCAAATCTGAAACTTTGACAAAATCTGAAGTTTTTGCAAGCCCTAAGCCATTGCTTCTGCCCTTTAAAGTCATAAGGGAAGCTGGAACAGCTCCGGTTGCCATTGTTGCAAGCAAAAATCCACAATCTCTACAACCATGAATGATAAACAGAGATTAATGTATTAGATATTAAATGCTAATATAACCATCTCCGTCACATGTATAAAGTCAAGGCAATTCAGCTCATATGCACTCACTCCACATTTTAAAGATCAAAAAGGTAAGTTTAGACATTTGAACCAACTGCATTCTTAACTTTTTTAGTTTTAGGGGAAAATAGGATATCTGCATATGGAATTGTAACAGAAGTACAAAATCCATACTAATTTTGATTTAAAAAACCGACAAACATGAATCAGAAGTCAAAGCATATATCTAGTACATAAACAAAATCACCAACCAACTTGTAACAAATTCTTCACAAAATGAAAAAAAGAGAAAACCTAATTTACATTTCTCTTCAAATTCTCATCAACATGCACACCAATAAAAGCAAGTTGATAACATCATAATCCAGAATTCAACTTCTTACGACTCACTCACCGATAACTTATACAAAACTCATCGATCTCAATATATGTGACTATATAACTATATTCCACACGAAATCAAAACGAACTTACATAATTAGGGACATAATTCATCATAGTGGCGTTCAACGAATCGAATTTCGAATATTCGAATTTTGAAATTTTAAATCCGGATTCGAATTCAATTAAAATAGATTCGACAATTTCGATTCGAATTCAAAATAGCCAATTCAAGTTTGAAAGTCGAAACCGAATGGATCGAATTCAGCTGAAAAAAAAATTGTTTCTAATTCTAACTTCAAAACCACTAAAAACATGAGTTTTTTAACAAAGTAAAAGACAATCTATAAAACATTCAAATTTACAACATCCTAAAGATTCAAAGTGGTAACGTCCAATTACATGTTCGTAGCAACTGACAGATGTAGTACGAACTAATATTTTCTATAAACATGTATATATATAGGGTGCAGTTACTGTACGCTAATGCTTAACGTACGGTAGGTACGCGAGACGCTCAAAGGCAAAAACCTAAAACGCTCAAAAAACCTTAAACGCTCATTAAACGCTCGTTAAACGCTCAAAAACCGTCTTCATGAAAAAAAGTGAAAAATTGATCGATTAACCATCCAAAAGTGTTTTTTTCGGTGAAGTAATGATTGATTGGATATGTATTGACGATTCCAAAATGTTTGGATGTGATTTCATGGATTGATTCGTGAAAAACGGAATTTGCTTACGAATTTGTACGAGAAGCATTAGTGTATTGGATCTTTTCTCTCTCTCTCTATATATATATATTATATATAAACAAAATGTATAATTTGAATACGAATTCCGATTCGAAATTAGATTCATAAATTCGTATTAGATTCGAAGTTCAATTACTATTACTAAATCAATAACCGAATTTTCAAACTGAGCACACCTAATTCATCGTTAATCGTTAACTTATCAGCAGACCTAACTACCAAACGAATCAATTGAGCTAAATTATACACTAAATTAACAAGTTAAAGAGGTGAATCGATAATAAATTATTACGGTGAAATCAATCAATGATACGCACCTTGATTATTCAGTACGGAAACTGAATCTGAAGCAGCTGATTGTGGACTTGGTGAAGAATGAATTAGGCGGTTATAACAATAACAAACACACACACACACACACACACACACACACACACACATGCAATGGCCAAATAAATAGGTGTGGAGTGGATGATATTAATCATATTATTATTACAAGTCAATTGAGGACAGCAATTAATGCCGTTACTTGACCAATTATAAGTTCAGGGACTAAACTTGTCATTTTTATATTCGACTTATGCTCTGCTTTTACTTCATCAAATTTAATAGTTTACCCCTGTTTTTTTCTTCGTTTACTCTTTTGACCCTATCTGTTTTGAATGTTACAAACGTCATTATTTATGGTTGAAAGCATTGTTGTCATAATCGCTAACCGCTAGTCGGGCGGTGTGGTGAAGACTAAAAATTAATTGGGATTAGTTTATGTCTATTCGGGATTTTTACAACTACGGTTGAAAGAATGAGATATTATTATTGCTCGTAGCTTAAAATTATTGTGTTACTGTTAACAAAAGAACTAGTTATGTTGTTAAAAGTGTTATAGATGTTAGTATATTTTGTTCTGAAATCGATGGTCTTGTTAGCACAGCTTGAAGTATGACAATCTATATATTATTTTGAGACTGTATATAGTATGGATGGACGGTTTCAGTACCAAATTTGGTATCGATTGGGTACATTCGGTACCGAATCGGTACCAAGTATTGAGTTTTTAGTATAGGTACGGTTCCAGTACGATACCGGTGTTTCTCGAATGTTGCACGAAATACCGGTATAATCCCGAGCTAGGGATATATAGAGATTAAATAATTATTACTGATAATTAATTGCATTAGGACTATGAAACAGAGTTTATTATTGTATGATACGATAAAATTATAAATTATGTAACGCATGTTTAATCTAATTTTGTTATTCTTATTTTCGTTAGATGGCTCACTTTTTTTTGTCAGGGTAGTTTCTTTCTATGTAATCTTTAAACACTCGAATAATATATTATGTCGTATTTAATTCTATTTATGTTTCAACTATTCATAACCTAAAAATTTATAGCCAGAATTACGAGAAACCGATCTTAGTCATTAATTACATGTAATCTTTTTTAAACGACTAGTTTGGATCACTGACGGGTCACCATCCCACCCACTCATCTCCATTCCCCGAATACTGGAGACCACCCTCAAAAGAAAGTCCACCATAAATGAAAAAACTCAATCGGCAATTCATATAATCAATTTTTCTAAGAAAAATAGACAAACTTGCGATTAACAAAAAACTAATTCACTGGAAATTAAATTTCTCTTTTCCACAAATGCGGCATAATAATTTTCATTGCTAAACTAAAAAAATTATAATAAAGTGATAGGTAAACCGTAAATGACAACAAGTTGAGTCATAACTTCATTTCAATGTGATTTTAATGAAAAAAAGATAATTTGATCTTGTAAGCATTTTTAAAATAATAATGAGTAACTAGTAACATTTAATTGACATTTATTACTAATTCATTCAAATAACATATGTGTTAACTTACTAAAGTGTGAGGGACGAACTTCACATTCATCTTAACTGGATGGACGGTATAAATATAATTTGAGAGTGATGTAGGTAGTCCATAATGCAAGGGGTCAAGTGTAAAACACGTGTAATGTAAGGATCATATGATGTTAAATGTAACTTGGGGCGAGTGTAGAATAAATGTTTTGCACGAGGCTGCTTTGTACGATAAACGTGCAATTTTCAGCAGCTGATTAAATTTTGTTTGAACATAATATTTTAATAATACATCAATTGATAAGTCAATAATGGGTCTCGTATGGATACTAATATATTGTAAGTGATAATTTATTCGTAAAGTGTGTCACTAGAGTGACAGTTTAAAATATAACAGATCCATGTTACATAAATATTTAACAGATTAAATTGAGAATTTTGATTATGGACTTGAGTTTTAATGTTCCGGTCTGTCGATGAAAAACAAGGAAGAACCCTTGTAAGTTGTAACGGTTTGTTCTTTATTGTATATTAGCTTTTAACTCTTGTATTACAGAGGTTGTTTTACATTATTCGTTTATAGTATTTATATATTTTTTGAATTTTAATTTATTTATTGTACAAAAGTTAATAATATACTTAGTATTTGACGATGAAAGAGTTTCACAAATAAAAAATGAGATGTTAGAGCATTCACATCTCATCCCCTAAATTTATGTGAGGAGAGTATGTAAATTATAGGGTGAGGTTTTAAGTAGTTGTGAGTGTAAATTACAGGGTGGAGAGAAAAATGTAGTGATTTTTTGTAAATTTGGGGAATATTGTTTGCCCTTATTTATTATTTAATATTTGTTGGATTGGTTGTGAGTAGAGGAGAGAGAAAACTGTAATGATAAAGGTATAAAAAATATTATTTAATTGAACATGAGAGAGAAATGTAGTGTTTTTTAGTGTAATTATAGAGATAAGGATGGGAGATGGGATGAGAATGCTCTTATAACATAGTTTAAAAGCTATTTAAATTTGGTGAGACCTATGACCCGCTTATTTTTTTTGCCATAAAATTGTTTCTTAATTATAAATAATATATATCTCTTTTTAAAATAAATAAGATATTAATTATTAGTATATCACTATTTAATAGGATTTTCATATCAAATATTTGGTGAGATTAACTTTTAATTTAATGAGATGTTATAATCCGTTTAAGAAATATCTGGGATTGGTGAGACCCAAACCCGTAAATTCGGGTCAATTGCATGAGAAACCTCCATTTACAAATAATGTAATATGGTGGCTTAAGAGAATGTAGAAATCAACCAGAGAGCTATTAAAGGTTTCGTTTATATATATTATAGATAGATGTGCGGTCAACATATTTTTTGAGCCAGGGAAAACGTGGACTGACGTTTTCCAAAATCTAATCCCCATATGAGCCTAAATAAATTAATTAAAACCCCATATAATATAACACTCAAGCCCAAGTAAATTAATTACTTAAAGTCTTAAACCCAATAACAAAACCAAACAACATTAGTATTAAATCGAGCATGCACTCTTGCGTCACCTAACTCGTTTAACCTCTAATTTTATTTACTCGGTCAACAAGTTAATCCAATATACTATAATACATGTCGATAACACTAAAATTACCAACAAACTTATATATCAAAACTAAAGTTAAGATTTTTGTTAGGAGAAAGAAAATGCAAGTTATCATAAAAGTTCGTTTCTGCTTGCTAATTTTCGCATTAGGAATTATATAATATTGTTTTACGAATAGTATCAAATACATACAAACTTATATACCAAAACTGAAGTAGGGATTAGAATCCCGTAGGTTTCCTGCTCGTTGGCGTATATCTTTTGGGAGTGACTCGATGTTTAAGAAAATGCGCATGTCCGAAATGCTTACACTTCTCCACATGGGAGTTAGAGCTACCGCTTGATGAGTCCAAGGACAAAATTAGTGAAAGTCGACCAAACACGAGATCAATAGGTTGGTTTTTGTTGATTCAAAGATATCATACAACAGTCAGTCGGTTTCAAGACAGGTCTTTTTGATATGCGCTAAAGTTAGATATAAGATTATAAGGGAGATGATACTGAACACACAACTAATGAGTTATTGCATATTTATAGCTCATTGGTTTACTAACATTACCAAAATTTCATTCCACCAAGCTCGACGTTGTTTCTCATGACATCAACCATCACACAACGAACAAGTATAATCGATGTGAATAGAGGCTCACATAAAACCCAGGTTTAACTGGTCTCGTTCACTGTTCATCATGAATCAAAAAAAAAACAACCCATTTTTTCCATTCTGCTAAATCATCCAAAAAAATAGTGTCCAAATCCCTTATACAACCAAACAGAGGAATCGATTGAACTCACATTCGCCAAAACCGAGCCTAAAACTTCTCGACATTCAAAGTTATACCAGAATTTGAGCCCATTTCAAGTTTCAAAGATTCATCATGAGATGTATCTATCTTGTTGCTCTTGTAACAGTTTGGCAGATGACTTTGCATTTAGGTAAAGACCACTCACTTCCTCCAAGTCCGCCTATATAAACATATTTGCACAACAAAATGAGCACGCGCTCAATGTATGATAAACAAAAATACAAGAACTATTACCTTGCAAATACCCTCACGACCGTTCATTTTTGCCACAACACTACCAGGCGATAATAATTGCACTGCATGCCTGAACAAATCAAGATTCTTTTAGTAAAGAAAAACAAAGATTCCATATTTTGTAAGTTGTAACACGAGAAGAAGTCAAACCTCAAAGATGCTTGTTGGCCGATCTCACCGAGGTAAGCCAAGCTTTCTTCATCTATAAATATTTCCTCCACTTGTGCTCTGATAGCCAATATCTAACCAGCACATCAAGCAAAAAAAAATAACAATTTTATCTTTCTGCATACGAAAATGGTACGATAGAAACTAAGTAAATAAATTTATAATAAAATACTAACTGTTTGGAAATATTTATTTATACCTGAATCATCTCAGCAGGCCCGTATGTTTCAGTTCGTATGATCACCAGCCTGTCTAGAAGATCCACAGGTATGCCATGTGGACTTGACATGTCGGTTCCTCTGCAAGTCAAATACCATAAATAACCATCACTCATAAAATCTAGAACTTCAGAAAATTAAGAAAATGTTACCTCACTGTACATATCCCTCTATTGGTAGCAAATATTACAATTGGAGATAACGAGCTTTCTAAAGCACGGTTTAAGTATGAAAAACACTCCATGTCGAGCATATGTACCTGCATAACAAGTTATATTAGTAACATAATTATAAGTTTATAACATATGCTAAAAATGATATAAAAAGGTGTACGGCATACCTCGTCTATAAATAAGACACCAGGAACAAGCTCTGCCACCCCTTCCTCAATATAACGATTAACAACCTTATTGATTTCTTGTCTCAATTTATCAGTAATTTCAGTTTTTCTAGGCTTCATCATTTGACCCATTAGCGACAGTATATCTTGTCCTCCTTGAGGCCGTGCATTTGCAGCATCAAGATCATGAAGTGTAACATCCTAACAAGAAATCACGCATAAATAAAAAACAACATACTAATCATCAATGATATTATATAAAAAAACCAAACCTGAACTATCTCTTTCTTCTTGTGAACCTCGCCTTTAGGAAGTGGAACATATTCTTCAGCTTCAAGATCAAATTCAGTTGCAAACGCATCACTCCTACCTACCCTTTTAACCGCACCGCTATTTGCTTCTATATATATAACATCACCAACAGCTACTTTTTCCTTAACCAAAGCATCATATATAGTCGGATCCAGTTTCAACTGCTTCGTTCCTTTGACAGTTTTTAATCCAATAATAACATGACTTATCGCTTTACCATATCCACCCGTCACACTCTCAGTTTCCTCTAGAGATAGTTCAGTCACCTAAAACCAATCATCCCACAAATTTTTAAATTATAAAAAGAAATCAGTTTTAGTTAAAGGTTGAATATTGATTCTTACTTCTCCTTCATAAACCTCCTTGTTTTCTTTAATACGTGAGCCGATAGCTCTCCTGAAATTCTCCATTAAAACCTCGGTTTTCTTTACTTCAGATGAGTATACTTCTGATCCAACCATTGGACAAAATGGGACCTAGATATAGATATGTTTAATTATGCTAAATACATACAACTAATAGTATATAAAATGTTGAATAATACAATAACATGACATACCTTAGTACCAAGTTCTTGGGAGATACCAAGGGCAAGGGCGGTTTTACCCGTACCAGGAGGTCCGGCAAGTAAAAGTGCCCTTCCTGCCATCTTTTTCTGGCAGATCATGTCGACTACAAGACCGCCAGCCTCTCGTGCTTCCACCTGTCCCACGAATCCAGCTGCTAACGGTATGGCTTTTCCAGTAGCCTAGACATAATTATTGGAATTCATATCATAATATGTACAGCAGGAAGTAATTTCAAATCCATAACACTTTAAGTAAGAAGAATTAGAATAGGGCTGCTAACGAACCGAATGTTGAACTGTTCGGCGGAAATTGCATTTATGTTCATTTGTTTTAATAAACAAACGAACATGAACAGAGGTAATGTTTGTTCAATCATGTTCGTGAACGTTCGAAAATGTGTTAGTTTACGTCCGTTCAGGCATTTACGGACGTTAATGTTTGTTTATTTACGTTTGTTCACTGAATGTTTTTAATATTTTTAATGCGTTTTCTAATCTTATAATATAGATTTGAGCAATATTATTAACTACAAAATAAAAATTATATAAAACACCAACAAAAACTTGGGAGCCAAACCGAAGCGTTGACACTGACCATTCTCGGTTAGACAAATCAAATAAAACACTTTTTGTTTGTGTTCACGAGTCGGAAAATGTGTTGGTTTACGCCCGTTTACGGTCGATAACATTTTTTTATTTACGTTGTTCATTGAATGTTTTTAATATTTTTAACGACTTTCATCTTATTATACAGATTTAAGCAATATTAATTAACTATAAACAAAACCGAAGCGCTGACACTGACCATTCTCAGTTAGCGAAATCAAATAAAACACTTGTTTGTTTGTTTTATTTGTTTGAGTTTGTGAACCGGTTCACGAACAAGTTCATTTTCTCAATGAACGAACACGAACAAACATGAACTAATAGTAAACAGTTGCAACATATAATAATAATAATAATAATTATAATAATAATAAAAATAATATTATTATTATTATTAAAACCTCAAGACCAAGGCCTTTGATGTGAGTGTGAGTTGCAATCCTCTGTTTTTTAGTGGTGGATTGAACTTCTTCGATCTTCATTGTCTTCTTCGTTGATATGTGTGTGGAGTTCGAGTTCGGGTTAAGTACCGGGTCACGATTAGGGTTTGCCGCCTGAAACTAGTAGTAGTTTCATATATGGCTGCTTGATTGCTTCAGCTCGACATATGATGGTGGTGTTAAGTGCAAGGGCGTTTCAGTCATTTACACCTAAACTACAAGTGTTTTTTCTTAAATGACGATCGTTTTCAAACTTGTAGTATTTACGTGGGACTTGTGTTTAGAAAAAAAGAGGAAAATATAAAAAATTTATGTTTCAGATACTTTTTAAGAAACCGGGGGGGGGGGGGGGGGGGGGGGGGGAGGGGAAAGGAGGGAAAATGCTAGAATATTTAAGCATATTATCATCCTTCCAAATTTGAGAGATTATGAGAGAAAATATTTATGTCTAATTATAACTTTTATCAATTTTTAAATTACCCTTATATCTAACTTCATATAATGGTTTACTTAAAGGGTATAATAGGAAAATGTATCTTTCTTTTCTTTTCCTCTTGATTCGGGAACACCTAAAATGTTTAATTTCCCTCTCTTTTCTTTCCTTTTCATTAAACTCGGGAACACGAAATAAAATCACAATTTTCCTTCCCCTACCTCTCTTTCCTGTCATACTTTCCCTTCCTTCCCCTCCCCTCATTAAATGAGACTCGGGAACATAGCGACTCAAGACGTTCAAATATTTTGTTATTTGGGTTTATAATAGCATGAGCATTTTTGTCTTTTTACAAAAAATAAAACTAACATAAAAATCTGAAAGAGTTGGTTAGTTAAATATAATCAGTTAAAACTGAAATTAGTAAAAGATTTGAGAATTGGGTTCAAATAGTTAAACTGACCTAGCAACATTGACTCGAATCGAGGTTTACTCTATTATGGTTGTTGGTTTTGATAGCCAGTTTTAGCATCTAGTTCTTGGCTTACTATCAAAAACGAGTTGGTGTTGGACTCAACGTACTTCAACCTATTTGGTATATGGAGAGTGATAATGTATAGTGAAAATGAGTGGTTAATTTATTATTGTCTTTTTAAATAATAATAAAAAAAAGTGAAAGATGTGACAATACTTTTAGTGTTTTTATTTTTTTTTTCTTTGGATGAATTTATGGTGTGTTAATAAAAATGATTTTTTTTATGTGTAAAATGACTAAAACACGTTTTAGATGTCTTTAAGCCTCCATATTGTAAATGGTCTACTAAATCCATATCATTATCAATCATACAATTCAACCTTTAAAATTTCGTGAAAAAAAACACCATATTACACATATTCATATGACTATATAGATAACCTAGTCATGCAATTTAATCAATACACTTTCTAGTTATTTTACTATTTTAGTCCACTTTCATTTTCATTACTCCAATGATGATTAAAGCATCATTTTATTTATTTACATACATAGTTTAGGTAAAAACGGGGTCAAGTTCATCAAAAACACTCACACCCAATTCTAAATCTTAAAGACTTAAACTAGTTCACATACCCCACAATCTATAGATTGTAACAAGTTCCATATATCGACTATGATGTTTCTACACCTATAGACTTCACAACAACACCTAATTTACAGACATTAACAAATTTGGTATAAAAAATAACATTCAAGTACACAAATTTGTTGACATCTAGATATAAAATGTTTGTTATATTGTTGAATTTATTGAATTCTAATAAATATAAATCATACTATGTGATGATTTTAACCTATTAAATAGCAAAACACTAATTGAACTTTATGATGTTTGCACATAACTCTAAACCCAACAAAGTTATAAGTAAGTAATTTTAATCACTTAATGATTATAATAGTTAGCTTAGAAATTGATTAAAGATAACAATTATAGCAACATGAAATCAAATATTTCAAAAGGTTATTGTCACAAAATCACTATGATAGTCTTACAACCACCACATTACTTATTACCGCTACGCATGTCACCTGAAATAAATATATCGTCACCAAGTACATGAAAAAACTATAAACCCGACCACCAGTTGGGCATGTTCGATTGTTCTCATCAATCACCATAAGAGCATCCCTTGTCATCCGTAGTCACATAAACACAATTCATGAGACTGGTGTCCAATGGATTTGTCCATACCACTCTTATTATCCCAAAATACATATATTCTTTAACATGAGTGTACTTATGACCCTAAACATTCTCCTTAATTTCCACTAAATCCTATGTTTGAAACATCATTCACGGGACAAGTGAACTTCATCAACTCTTGTTGCAAACTAAACACTCTTCTCTCATTCCCTTCTACTCCAAGAAAATCTCTAGTCAAACTCCCTTCACCCAAGTCAACGCCGCCGCCGGAGTTCTCACCCGTCAACCCCGCCATCATCCTCATCATCATCCCGTCGCCATCCGTCATCCCACCAATCACATTATCCGATTGGTTCAACGAACTAAACAACCCAAACCCGCCTGAGTTTGTGGACCCCACTTCACTCGCCTTTTGTAAAAGTGCGGTGGCGGACATATGAGGCGGTGGGTTATGACAACCAGCATAATCATTATATAACGGAATATTCAACTGAATATCCCCTATATTATTGTTATCTTGTTCCTGTTTTAAACATAACCCTTGTGGCAGTTCCATAATATTATTCTCAACTGTTTCCTGACTTCTACTCAACCATATATTATTATTATTATTATTATTATTAATGTTTGAGCTTGATGACCCTAACAACGATGAAACTATTGTTGAGTTTTCTAGTGGATTAATATTATTATTGTCGTTGTGGTGCAACCAAAGGGGTAACATTGGTTTCATCCCCGGATTCATAATCCTATTACCATTACCGCCGGTTAGCATCATCAGAGCGTTATGGAAATTAATATTTGTGGCGGTTTGAAGCGTTGTGAACGACGCAGTTCTTGAATTTTCTTGAGTTAAGGGGTCAGAAAATGCTCTATGCGTTATGAAGCTATCTTTCCTGTCATGTTTGTTTGTTAAGCCATACACATGCAAGTTTATATATATTAGTTCATGTTTCCAAATATGGAAGGTTTGAGTCATGTAGCAGAAAAAATAATCTAAAAGTTGTTCCTTTTAGTTTGGTCAGTGGACCGATAACTAGGCATGTAAACGAGCTGAACATTTAGTACTAAACCGTTTATTGAGACTTCATTTATGCTCATTTATTTAATAAACGAACGAATATGAATAAAGTTTTTTTTGTCATTTAGTTAAATTTAACTAAATGAACATGACACGTGTTTGGTTCATTCATTTATGTTCTTTCGTTTATATACATTTGTGTTCATTAGTTTAAGTTTATTTATTTACATTCTATAAATTCATTTAAAATATTTGGCCCTAGCAATTTAGTTTAGTATTATAAAATTAAAGTATCAATTGTTAAGATTTACTCTAGTGTGATTTTGGGTTGTTCAAAAAGCTCGAGGCTCGAAGCTCGGGCTCGTGGCTCGCTCGAATAAAACTAGCTAAAATAACTTGATTTGAAACATTTTGAGTTAAGTTGGCTCATTTTTGTAATCAAGCTCGGCTCAACCTAGGCTCGGCTCGATCATGGCTCGGCTCGTTGGCTCGATTTAAATCTCGTTTAGCTTCAAAATCAAGCTAGAGCCTTAGCTGAGATGCCTCGTTTAATTTCAAGCCCGAGCTCGAAAACACCCTGGCTCGACTCGGGCTCGACTCGTGAATAGCCCTGAACTGTTATTAAATTTATAGGCCCAACATATGCATAGTGATGTTTAAGTTTACTTTTAATTGGTGTTACGTTCGTTCCTCTGTATTCAATTATGTTCATTCATTTACGTTTATAAATCATTACTTTAATTATAATATTAACAAACAAACACAAAGGAACACACTTACACACTCATCTTCTTAACAAACAAACATGAACAAAAAACTTTGTTTAATTGTTCATGTTCAGGCGTTTGTTCAATTAAAGTTAAATTAATGAACACGGACATTCCCTATTCGGTTCGTTTACAAGCCTACCGATGACTAGTTAGTTGTCTGGTCCGTCCAGATACGATGATCAGTTCACTGTCTGGTACCAAAAAGACGAAAACATGTTATAAAAGTTTAGAACTCGAATGCTATACCTGGA
>NW_027500420.1:0-18979 GCF_021521415.1 Bidens hawaiensis
CATACAATGACTGTTCTAAAGCCTTTTAAGCCTAATAACTTCACTAGTTAAGCACACAGAATCAGTAAATCTATCATTTTCCAAGGTTGGATCAATTTTCTGTTAAAACATAGTAACAGAACTTCTTACGAAGTAGTAGACTTGAAAAATAATTTCATTTCCCTAAAAAAAATTTTTGACTTCAATCGCCCCGATCAGTTCAAAGTCTTCAGGTAAACGGTTATCCTGCGAATCCAATGGATTAGCTGGACCGACCATATACAAGTATGTGACCTTCTAACTAAGTATGATCGACTAATTTTCAGCGAAAGAATAAAAAACTCATCATAAACCGCCCCGGTCACTTTCGGTCATCTGGTTAATGGCAACCCTCATACTTTACAAGTAGAAAATGAGGACCAAACATATCCGAGGATATGTCCTTCAAACTAAGGTAACCGACATAATTTTAAGCGATAGTGACATTTTTTTTTTATATATGCACAAAAAGCATGGTTACTCGGGATTGATCATCCCATTCAACTCAACAAGGTTTTGAAATCTTGATTTGTCAAACGCTTTAGTATATAAATCAGCGAAATTATCAATCGTATCAACCTTTTCGAGCTCAATCAGCTTCTTCTCAGCACAATCCCGTATAAAATGATGACGTATGTCAATATGTTTAGTTTTACTGTGCTTCACGGGATTGTTAGTTACTGAGATAGCAGCTGTGTTATCAATGCAAATAGGAGTAAGTGAGAAATTTAGACCATAGTCGCGTAACTGTTGTTGAATCCACAGAACCTGGGAGCAGCAGTTGGATGCTGCCATGTATTCTGCCTCACATGTTGAAATGGCGACTGATGTCTGCTTCTTGCATTGCCAGGACACTAATCTGCCTCTTAGAAACTGACATCCTCCAGTAGTTGACTTCCGACTCTGATTGCACCCTCCATAATCAGAATCTGTGTAAGCTACCAACTCCAAGTCTCCTCCATTCGCGTACCACAACCCCAGCTTAGGTTTGCCTTTGAGATATCGCAAGATCCTCTTCACACCCTTCATGTGAGATTCCTTCGGGTTTTCCTGAAAATGAGCACAAAGACAAACTGCAAACATAATATCAGGCCTAGAAGCAGTTAAGTACATTAAAGAACCTATAATAGCCCGATACTGAGTTGGGTCCACATCTGCGTCATTGTCTGTCTCAGCACCCAATTAATGGTTGACGCAGATTGGAGTATCGAATGGAGTGCTGTCCTCCATCTTGAAGCGTTTGAGCACATCATGGACATACTTGGTCTGATGAATTAACATCCCATCCTTCTTCTGATCAACCTGCAATCCTAAAAAGAAAGTTAGTTCACCCATAGCACTCATTTCAAACCTTTTCTTCATGACGGCCTCAAACTCCTGACACATGGAGACTTTTGATGCAGCAAAGATAATGTCATCCACGTAGACTTGCACCAGCAGGAAGTCGCTTCCTTCTCTCTTGAAGAACAACGTGCTATCTATCTTCCCTCTTTCAAACCCATTTTCAAGCAAGTAATCTGATAAGGTTGAGTACCAGGCACGAGGTGCCTGATGTAGTCCATACAACGCCTTGCTTAACTTGTACACGTGGTCTGGAAAGTCTGGGTCAGGAAAACCCGGAGGTTGCTCAACGTACACAACCTCATCAACTTCCCCATTTAGGAACGCACTTTTCACGTCTAACTGAAATACCTTCATCTTCTTATAAGCAGCAAATGCCAAAAACAATCTAATGGCTTCCAATCTTACCACAGGAGCGAACACTTCATTATAATCAATCCCCTCTTGTTGATTAAAACCTTTAACGACTAGCCTCGCCTTGTGTCTTATAATAATCCCTTTCTCATCTCTCTTGCACTTAAAAACCCATTTTGTGCCTATCGCATGCACATTCTTTGGTTTTTCAACCAAAGTCCAAACTTCCATTTTCTAGAATTGAGCCAGCTCTTCTTGCATGGCTTCGACCCACGAGCTGTCCTTTAGAGCCATTTGATAATTCTTTGGTTCAATCTGGCTGATAAAGCAGGTGTACAAGCATTCGTTGATTATGCCTGTCTCCTTAATGCTTGTGTAAACACAGGTGTGCTCATTCAAGCTACGTCTTGTTTGTACACCGGAGGACACATCACTAATCACATTCTCCAAAGGGTGATCTTTATGAATTCTCGTGGTCGGAACCGAACCGACATGCAAATTGTCTTCCAAGTTAGAAGAGAGCTCGTCAATGGTTGTTTATTGCTGAGAGTGAAACGGATTGAAAAATTCTTCTTCAGGAGAGGTAGCAGGGGTATCGATAGCATTTGATGAGGAAGGTTGACATTTATCAAACAGCTGTCTTTGCACTAGATTTTCTTCCTCATCAAGGATCATCTTCGTAGCAACTCTTTCTTCTAGTTCTGCACTATCCAAATAAGGTATGTTAAAAGACTTAAAAAGTCTATCATAGTCGAAAAACTCAGCAGGTCCGTTGCTTGGTTTTGGCGGTTGGTAACTTGTGATATCGGTGTTACACACCACCTCAACCTTGCCGGTTGATGTATTAAAGACACGTCTGTTGGGAGTCCCAACAACATAACCGACCAAGATTCCTTCATCGGCTACTTCACTAAATTTAGAATTTGTCTTTAAAATCGAA
Source organism: Bidens hawaiensis (assembly GCF_021521415.1). Taxonomy (NCBI): domain Eukaryota; kingdom Viridiplantae; phylum Streptophyta; class Magnoliopsida; order Asterales; family Asteraceae; genus Bidens; species Bidens hawaiensis. Next base: position 2,654 of record NW_027500420.1, read on the forward strand.
CAAGGGGACCCGAATGGTTCAAGACCAGTCAAGTTGGGCTTCCTCCCATGCATAAGCTCATAACACGTTTTATTAAGTCTTTTAACAGTCAAGACTCTATTCAGGATATAACAGGCTGTAGCAACGGCTTCAGCCCAGAACACCACAGGAAGCTTCGAATCAGCCAGCATAGTTCTGGCTCATTCAATTAACGTTCTATTCTTCCTCTCAGCCACTCCATTCTGTTGCGGAGTATACGGAGCGCTGTACTGGTGCTCAATCCCTTTCTGAAGGCAGAAGATCTCCATTTCAAAATTCTTGAACTCCGTTCCATTGTCACTCCTGATGAACTTAACCCTTTTATCCATAACGTTCTCAACTTTGGTAATCAAATTCTTCACCATCTGAGCCGTTTCATCTTTTGATTTCAGGAAATATACCCACGAATATCGTGAGTAATCATCAGTGATCACCAAGCAATAAGAAGTACCTCCTAGACTTTTTGAATTCACGGGACCGAAGAGATCCATGTGAAGCAATTCTAGAGTACTAACAATAGAATTGACCTTCTTGGTATGATGGGATTTCTTGTGCTGCTTTCCCTTCTTGCACGCTAGACATTTGTCTTCAAATTTGAAACTTTTCAAGGGAACGCCCAACACAAGTCCATTCTTGACAATGTGGTTCATCTTCCGAAGATGAATGTGCCCCATTCTCCTATGCCACAATTCGGACTCCGATTCGCTCGCTTTTGTCATAAGGCATGATTCTTCCGTGGCCATTTCAGTCGACCTCATATCCATAATATACGTATTTCTCTCACGTGGAGCCGTCATCACAATCCACTCCTCTGGTATCTGAAAACCAGGATGCAACACAATCGCCTCATTCTTTGTAAAATGTACGGTGTACTCCTTATCACAGATCTGCGACACACTCAGCAGATTGTGCTTCAATTCTTCGAAAAAGTTTACTTTCTCTAGAGTCATCTTTCCATTAGACACCGTTCCCATTCCTGTAATCTTGGCTCCACTTTCTCCAGCAAAGCTCACTCTCCCTCCTTGAACAGGTTTCAAATCGTGTAACAAGATTTTGTTACCCGTCATGTGCCGGGAACAGCCGCTATCCACAACCCAAAGATTATTGGCAGCCCTGTTCAACTGTTCCTGCACGATTAAACCAAAAGATTAGTATCTAGGGACCCAAGACCAATTGGTCTTGGATCTATACATCCCGAACTTTGGCTTTCCAAAGTTAGTCTCTGTATAATTATTTCTGTGAGTCCTAACAGGATACCTTCTTGTGGATTGTCTATGAGGCCATCCAAACCGTCTTGAATTAAATGAATTATTAGTTATGGTTCGGGTGTTACTAGTGAAAAACTGAGATCTATTTTTTTGAAAACCTGGATTAGTCCATTTTCTGAAATTCAATGGGTTTTCAGTTTTATCATTAAAATGATTACTGTTAGCTCTTTTCTCAGATTTTAAAGGCCTCACACCTCTGAATTTTTGCTTCAGAGGGCAATCAACAACAAGATGTCCTTGTTGATTACATCTAAAACAACACCTGTTTTCAACTTTCTTATCAAAAGTTGTCTTAGATGTTGAGGCTGTATTACTGCCCGTTTGTCTCACATATGGTGGGACATACGGGTTTAGTGGAGACTTCTTTTCAAATGTTTTCTTTTTCTCTCCACTTTTTGGTATACTTCCTCTTGATTTGTCTCACTCGACTCAGAAGACTTGTCCGAGTTAGATGAGACAGGACTCGGAGCAGAAATTTTAACACTTGCAACAGGCTTACAAACTTCTGGTTCTTTAATAGTAACTGGAATTGGAACTGTCTGAACAACCTCAAAGTCAACAGATTTTTGATTACTAGGATTAAAAGTGTAATTGTGATTATAAGGTGGTGGAACCTCATGATAACCAATTCCTCCCCTCTTAACTGAGGAACCTTTACAAGGTGATCAAGAATAGCAGAGGAATTTCTGAACTGCTCAAGTTTTCTATTCAGTTCCACCACTTTCACCTGGTGATCAGCAATCTGTTTTTCTCTTTCAGCTATTATTTTGGTTTTTTCTTCCAAAACTTCATAGCTTAGATCAATCACTTGAATTTTTTCAGCAAGTTTTGCTTTTAGACTTTTAATATCTTTTTCACAATCTTTTATTTTAACTTTATAGCTATTTTCTCTTGCTTTTGTAAAATGATGATCTTCTTTTAGAGTTTTAAACTCAGCATCCAAACTAACATACTGATCAGTTATAGTTGCTAATTGCTCAGACAAGTTTTCACATTTAGAACAAGTAGGTTTAGAACATACCTCGGAGAGCTGGTCTTTAGCATCAGCCATGAAAGCTTTTTCTTCTCTAGTAGCTTTCTCACTTTCTTCATTTTCCACATTCGCCAAATTTGCCTGTTCAAAGATTTCTTCAGTATGCAGGTTCCAGTTATATTCACCATCTTCTCTGGAAATCATGGCACTATAATCTTTACTACCCCCATTATGCTGTGTAGACTTGCCTTGACCACGTTATACATGCTCATTTCTGCACTCCTTAGCAAAGTGGCCGTTTTGCTGACAGTTGTAGCATCTTACCTTCGTCTTGTCAAACCCTGGCCTTCCACCGACAAACTTTCTTCCGGTCTTTTTCATAAACCGTTTCACTCTTCTCACGATCATAGCCATCTGCCATTGCAGATCCATTTCTTCCAGATCATCAGCATCAATCTGGTCATAGTCTTCATCCAACATAGCTGGATCAACAATCTTCCCCTGAATGTAGTTCTCATAGGAAGCAATAAAAGAAGCATAGAGAGCAACCTGCTCTTCAGCAGATTTGACACTCATAGGCATCTTAGAGTAGTTGATGCTAGGAATACTTGGAGAGCAACTACTCTTGCTCGCTTGCGGTTTAGATGCACTAGATCCACCTGCTACAAAGCAAACATCACCATTCATGTTGACTGACACATGCCCCTCATGTGATGAGTTGGCGCCCGACTCTCCCTTCGAGTAGTAGGCAGCTGATTCAGTCTTCGAACCTGAACTAGAGTTGACTTTAGCACCATACGTACCTGGATCTTGAACCTGATCCGTAGGTGTCTCCTTTCTAACCATGTTAAGCTCAAAGGTTCGGAGCTTGTTAACTGCTGTCTCAAGGTCATAGTCAGCAAAGTCTTTATCTTCTCTCATCAACACAGTATACATCTCCCATTTTGGTGGGAGAGCATCAAGAAGCTTCTCAACAATCTCATCTTCTTTGTATGCAATTGAATAGTTGCTGAGTTCAGTCATCAGATGATAATATCTGGTGATGATATCATCAAGTGATTCGTTTTTCAGATACTTGAAGACCGAGAATTGAGTTTTGAGCAATTTGATCTTCGAAGCACGGATTCCCACATTTCCTTCAAACCGGTTCTCAAGAGCTTCCCAAAGCTCTCTTGTTGTCTTGTACTTTCTAAAAGTATGAAGGATCTCTTGTGGAAGAGCCATAGTGATAGCAGCATGAGCCTTGCTCTCAGCCTCATACATCTTTTTCTCTTCTTCTTCCATTTTGCTGTACTTTTTGATCTGATCACGACCTTCGTACTCCATAGTTGGTGGAATATAACCATCCTGGATGCATACCCACATTTTCGCATCTTGGTACTTGACATATTTTTCGAACCGATCCTTCCAAGCAACGAAGTCAGTTCCTTTAAGCAACTTTGGGGCCTTAGTAGCTGACCCTGCTTCTACTTCCATCTTAACTAACTCTGAGATGTTAATTGACGACATCTTTCTCAAAAACTAAGAAACCCGAAAAGAAAAAAAAAAATTTTTTCTGAAAAGTACTGTAGGCGAAGTTACGGATAACTTCGCTTAAGTCTTAACTTCGCTGAAGAACTTCGCTGATTCTTAACTTCGCTTGAGGTAAGCGAACTTAGGAGGTAGGTGGAGTTGTAGAGAACTTCGCTTGAGTTAGGCAAACTTGAGAAGGTAGGCGAAGTTGTGGATAACTTCGCTTAACCTTATATCTTCCCTGAAACCCTACGAACAGTGACGGCAACTTCGCCTGATGAACACGAAGTTTCTGCAGATCTGATTTCTGGGTTTTTCGAGGTTTTTGACGGTGTAAAGGGTTGAATACGATGGTAGGAGGTAAGAATGACACAAAAACACAGAAAACACGTCCCGCGAATAGTCGAAACGGGACGTTTTCTACACCCGCGTGAATATCCCGAACCACACAATCGAGCAATCGCTCTGATACCAATTGTAGGTTCCCTGGATGGATCTGCACAGGATATCTCGATCTACACCGGTGCGGAATCCCTGCGTAGGTCGTTACGAGCGTAGAACACGAATCAAACAAACACACGATACGAATGAACACACGTTATATTATAACCGAAACACGTGATATAATCACTGAATACAGACTCAATACTCTCTGGTTCTCACGTCTCTCGACTCACACACTTCTGTATACTATTTCGTTCAACTACTTAAACAAGCCGCGACCTAGCTTATAAATACACGACAACTTCGCCTGATATGTTCAGGCGAAGTTGTTGCTAACTTCGCTTGACTAACAAGTTCGCCTGATAAGCGAACTTGTCAGTAACTTCGCTTAAACATAAACAAAACACAATTAACATTACAGACTGGATTACAGACACTAGACTATGAACTACTGACATTGTGCACCAACACAGGTTCCTCGGAGGAACATGCCAAGGATTCATCTGGTCGCAGAGAGTCGACGCCACCCACTTCTCCACTTACAACAGGCAAAGATCCCATTATCATAGAGGATTCTCCTCTTGGTAAGGGTGTGCATGACGATGCTTCCACGCAGCCACTCATCTCTTCGCCTCCTGACTCTCCTCCGCCTTCAACAGATCAGGAGGGACCTAATGTTGTTGCCCGCTGGCCTGAAGCATCCACTTCTCAGCACCATGAGGATCCTACTGCATACCGCCGGCAATGGTCAGTGCGTCGTGATTCCACGTTTGCTGAAACTGACATTTGTCACGAGTATCTGCGGCAGGGGATCCCTCCTGTCGAGAGGGAGCGCCAACGTGGGCGTCCTCGTCGTGAATTGGTGAACTCCTATAGTTATACTCTAGCCAACGCCATCTCTTCAAGTCAAGAAATGCATCGAGATTGGCTAGCTATGAATGATTCCTGGGAGGACTTAGAAGCCAAAGCGGCCAAGGCAGGAGAAGAGGATGAAGAAGCCAAAATAGAAGCTGATGAACAACCCCTGGCTGCTAGTGCTGCTGAGCAGCAGTTGTTGGAAGCCAATACAGTGTTGGAGGAGGAAAAAACTCACCGGTCCGTTGCTGAGGAAACCAACGCTGTCCTCCAGCAACAAGTAAAAGAGCGCAATGATCTTATTTCTTCCTACTTGGAATAAATAAAAAGTTTAAAGGCCGAAACGTCCGTGAAGGACGAACGTCTTGCCACTCTTGCCTCTAATAACAGGGAGCAAGCCTTGGAATGCGCTGCGCATAAGATGGATCTTGTCCGAGCCAAGGCGGACAAAAGATGGTTGATGGCGGAAGGAGTTCCCTAGGTCAATTCTTTTGTCCCTAATTCCGTTTGTCGCATTTTGTTTTTGCTGTATTCTTATATATATATATATATATATATATATATATATATATATATATTATTTCAGGTTGTCAAGCACATTCATGAAGGTGCTGAACTTGGAAACTGCCTTGCGACTCTGCTTGTTGCATCCTCACAAGCTGACTGCCAAACATGATTCCACAAAGGCGTGAAGTTCGCCTAGGAGAAGCGCCCACTCGAAGAATTCGAGCTTGATGGCCAAGAGATGACCAAGATATATGTTGCAAAAATAAAAGCTTTCGACAATCTTAAGTTTCAAATTGTAGAAACTGTGTCGGAACTTGCTGATCAAGATGATGGCGTCGAACTTTTGAAGGCGTAGTTCTCCTCCGATCGTGAAGGAAGTGAGGGAAACCAAGAAGATGAAGATGCGGAAGGGGATGATGAAGATCCATCATTGTAATTTATATATTTTTTGTAATTCGCATGTCTTCATCTTTCTTGTAATCTTCATAAAATTTTGTAATCCCTTTTAATTATAAATAAGAAGTTGTTTCATCCTTTACACTTTGTCTTATTTTTTATAATATAAGTGTCTGTAGGATCTTCTTACTTGTCAATAAAGGATTACGTGATGTTTAGCGTAAGGACATATGAGTCCTATCTGGTTTACACAACACTTGAATGTAAATTTAATAATGCTTTTTATAAAGAAGGCACACAGGCCTAACTATATAACAAGCAATGGCATTAGTCGTCCTCTTACTAGTCTATTGGGCACGCAAGCCAAAAAAGTAAAACAATAACAAGCCTTGTTAAATGTAACATTTCTTCAATTGTGCACCATTTCATGTTCTGGGAATCTCAGTTCCGTCTAACTTTTCCAACTTGTAGGCTCCCTTTGATTAAACTTATTTTATCTTATAGGGGCCTTACCAAGTTGGGGCCAAATTTCCTAGAGGCTCTTGACCAGATGCTTCATTGTTACGGAAGACAAAGTCTCCCACATCAAAAGTACGCTTTTGGACCCGCGAGTCATAATACTTTTTCAATTGACATTTCTAATTGTGCTCATGGATCAATGCTGATTCTCTCCTTTCTTCAAGGAGATCCAGGTTCATCCACAACTCTTTCTCGTTATCACTGATCATTATTGCTCGTGCGGATGGAACCCCAATTTTAGCCGAGATCAGGGCCTCAGTACCATAGGTTAAATTGAACGGCATTTCGGAGTTACTTGACTTCTTTTGAGTGCGGAAAGACCAAAGTACATCGAGCAATTCGTCCACCCAGCCGGTTCTTTTAACCCCTAGTCTTGCTTTGATCTCTCCTTGATGGATATGTTTGCTCTTTCGACTTGGCCATTGGCCTATGGGTGTGCTACAGATGTGAAAATCTGAGTGACTTGAAGTTCTTTCAGCCACGCTTGCAACCTGCTAACCGCGAACTTCGTTACGTTATCACTCACGAGTTCTTGCGGAAGGCCAAATCGGCAGATAATGAATTCCCATAAGAACTTCTTGACACTGGATGCCGTAATGGACGTGACATGTTTAGCCTCTACCCACTTGGTGAAGTAATTAATGGCCACAATCAAAAGTTTGACGCGTCCCGGAGCTTCTGGGAAAGGTCCCATGATATCAATAGCCCACTTTTGGAACGGCCAAGCGGATGTTACTAGCACAAGCTCGTTTTTGGGCCGCAGAGTATTGGGGGCATAGCGTTGACATGAATCACATTTTCTGATTTCATGCACCACGTCCATGTGCATTCCAGGCCAATACTACCTTGCGTTCATCAATTTGGACACAACCATCCTTGGGCCTGCATGAAGACCACAAATGCCTTCATGAACTCTCGTATCAGATAATTCGCATCCTCGACATCCACACACCTCATAAGTGGGCCGAGGAAGGACCTTCTATATAAGATACCATCTTGCATTTGATAATTCAAGGCTTTGTGTCTTATCTTCCGGACCGTGGCTTTCTCTTTCGGAAGAACTCCTGATGTCAAATTAGCCATGATTGGCGTCATCCAGGATTCTATTCTGGTTTGTATCACCATACTTGATGTTGCGGGACGGACGGATGATCCAAACTTCAACGCAAATGTCTTGCGCAAAGTGTTCAAAATTTGTTGAAGATAACTTAATAAGAGCATCTGCGGATTTGTTTTCACTCCGCTTGATGTGAATGACTTTGCAAGACAAGAATTGAATGATCAAATCCTGCTTGTGACAAGTATGAAGCCATCACATCGTTCTTTGCTTCATAAGTCCCATTGATCTGTCCCGCGATCAACATAGAATCTACCCGTGCTTCTAAGTGTTTTACTCCCAGTTTCTTGGCTATCCGCAGGCCTGCCAAATGGGTATTAGGGTAGGCAACTCCATTAAACACTTTTTTACCTCCACAGATGCTTGTTCAGCTTCTGCGTGCTTTCTTTATGTAGTTTCTCAGAGTTGTGACAAACGGGTAACATTTATCCACATGATTGGCTAAGAATTTGTTCAGAGCGGCAAGTCTTCCATTCAGTGTTTGTACTTCCTTAAGGGAGGAAGGTGAGGGCATGCGGGCTACCGCTTGGACCTTATCTGGGTTAGCCTTGAAGCCCGCACCAGTTACGATGGCGCCCAAAAATTTTCCTTCTTCCATCCCGAAAGAGCACTTACTCGGGTTCAACTTCATGTTGATACTTCTCAAAGTATCGAATGTTTCTTCTATGTATCTAAACATTTGATCTTCCTCAATGATTTTGATCACCAGATCTTCCATATAGACCTCTAAGTTCTGACCAATTTGGTTCTTGAAAGCCTGGTCCATCAATCGTTGATATGTGGCGCCCGCATTTTTCAGTCCGAAGGGCATAATTTGGTAGCAAAACGTGCCTTGGTCTGTTCGAAATGTTGTTTTGTTCTCATCTCCCACCGCCATGCGGATCTGGTGATAGCCTTTATAAGCATCAAGGAAGCATTTAAACTTGAACGGAGCTACAACGTCAACTTTGAGATCAATTTCAGGAAAAGGATAACAATCTTTTGGACATGCCTTGTTGAGATCTTTGAAGTCTGTGCACATCCGCCATGTCCCATTACTCTTTGGAACGATGACTGGATTGGCTACCCAAGTTTGAAATTTGATTTCTTGTATAATTCCAGCATGAAGAAGATCTTGTCTTGCACATTCATAGCTTTTGTTTGTTCCGGACCCATCATCCGCTTTTTCTGAGCGATCGGAGTGAATGCTGGATTCACTCTCAATTAATGTTCTGCAATACTCCGCGGAACACCGGTCATATCAGAAGGTTTCCAAGCGAAGATGTCCATGTTTTGGGTCAGTATCTATTTTAAGAATGTCCTTACTATCTCAGAGACAGGAGGTCCAATCACAATAGTTTGATCCGGAAACTTCTTGTTCAACATCCTTGTTTTTACGCTTAGTTCGTTCTACATGTTTCAGTATTTTGCATGGTTTGGAGCTGTCTGTTGCGAAGCAATGTCGGTTAATGTGGATGATTGCTATACCTGTACGAGTCGGGACCCCTACTGCACCATGAGCTGTAGATGGGTGAGCATTGAAATCACTAATTGTCTCACGCCCCAGGATATTATCATGCTTCGACTTTGCAGGTAAAACTAAAAACTCGACATCTTCAGTTCTTGAATGCTTTCCGTCACTGAGTGTGACTGGAAAGGAAATTACCCCGTGTGGATACATCACTTCCCCTCCAAATCCAGACATAGGCTCGTGAATAGGTTTCAACCTTACCTTGTCTTCTTCGTCAAGTTGCTCAAAACACTGTTCATACATTATGTCTGACGTACTGCTAGTGTTAAAGAAAACATAATGTGAACGGTAATGGCCTATGAGGGCAGTGATGATCAACGGATTCTTGTTACATGGACCCCCTTTAACCCGCAGGAACACGACGGGTTCACTCTTCCATTCTTCCTCCTCAATCACTTGTCTTTTTCCTCCACTTAAACGTCCGCCCTGAATCATGTGGACGCTCAAATCCTTGACTGTTTCTTAGATGAACCTTGGCCGTCGTGCGCGGGAGCTTTTCCGGGCCCTTGTCTTGCGTTTTTGACCAAATGCTCTAGCTTTCTGGACTTGAATGTCGCCTCAGTCTCACTATTCAAAGCTATATATTCATTTGTGTTATGACCTATGTCATCAAGAAACGAACAGTGTTTTTTAGGATCAAGAAATGATCTTCGCATGAATGGTTGGGGCTTCCCTGAAATTCACGTTCTCAGTGGTAAGAATCTCCGAAAGAGTCTTCAACAGTGGAGTCCAACTGTTAGTGACTAGTGTTGAAGAGTTCGCTTTGTTCTTATTGCCTATCAGAGAACTTGCATCAAACTGTTTTGACGTATCCGCGAAAGGCTGAAGCCTTGACCAAATTGTTCATTTCCCTTGTTTATTTGGCCGAGGATTTTGAAATTCCACTTTAGGAACCTGTTTAATTTGGACTGTCAGAACCTAAAGTTTTCTCCGTTCGTGCAAACAATTTTGCTGCAGACATAATTTCGTCCCATGTCTTGGGCATCCCGTCTCTACCAGTCAACATGCGGATTAATGCATTGCTCCGCAGATTTTTGCGGAATGCTCCTCTCAGCATATCTTCACTTATTCCGCTAATATTGAGTCTCTCATCGTTAAATCAAGAGATGAAGTCTTCAACAGATTCTTGGGAATTCAATAAAGTGTATGCAGTATTTATGTTACAACATTGGCTATATATAATCATCCAGGTTTCCTTTCTTTGTATGCAGTATTTTGAATTCAGTAAAAGAGTGTGAATCCTTTGGCTGAGATATTTGTTTATTAATTACAGATCACCAACAATAAAGTAGTTTGAATCGGACAATATATCTACACAAAAGGATTTCAAATGCAAGTGCTCCAAGTGCTAGAATCCGTCTCATATTCGTGTTGCATGTTGATTTTTAGAAAATTTGGTACCGATTAGTTGGTGATCCGTCATGTGAAATGGCGGAACTAGAGATCCGCCATTTGAAATGTCATATCTTGAATAGTAGCCTCGATAGTCAATTATGCTTCATTTGAAATGACATCTTTTCAGAGACTTGTCATTTCAAGTGACGGATCTCACATTATTTTTATAGGTTCCGCAATTTCACATGCAAGTGTTCCTTTATTTTATTTTTTTTCCAATTTTTCATAAAAAATCGCTAAAATCCATTTCATAAATTGCCTGTTTTGACTTATACACATACACAATTTGATTTTGTAAAGGGGTACCAAAATTTCTTGAATCACGGACAAACATCGAGTATCATGATGGTTTGCTAACCAAAATATGTTGTGTTATCTACTAGATACCCAACACCATTGCAAAACCTTTGTTAACAAGCTTGACAATAGGGGACTTACTAAAAAATAATATTGCATGGTGTATGAGTAGTATTTGCCAAAACATACACGTGCGTACATGCAAAGAGGTTCGGAAATAAGAAATGAACCTTGTTTCTGGTAAAGACTTCCATTCCCATTTGTTTTCTTCCAAAATAGCTATTGCTGGAAGCATAAGACATTTCTTCCCATCTTTGGCGTGTGTAAATCACTATAAATTAATAAAATATGTAAGTAGGATATTGTTTCCCTTGAATGTGTAGTAGGCACCCAGTACATAGGCTCCACATCAAGTACATATTATACCTATGTGAAGGGGCTGCATATATTTGACAATATTTTATCTCAAATATAATGCAATAGTTCATTCTGATCTAACTTACCTCTTCACCGTCTTTTATTAGAAGCCCATCACAAAGAATAGAGTACAGTTCCTTCATGGTTCTCCATTGCACACTCTCTTTAGACAACTTGATTATATCTTTATAGTCAATTGGCAATTTTTGTTCCCAATATGTCTCTGTGTCTAATATGGGTTGCTTGTCAACATTCTCATCCATTAAGACTTCATGTTCTACCTATATGACATAGCCAAAATTAGAATTTGACTAAAAAAAAACTGTATCCTCTCAATCTGTTATATTTGATGCCTTGGTAAATTAATAAACTGGTATTGGCGAGCTTACTTTACCGTGGGGATGAAACTCAATGCTTTCTACTAGTAAATTTGGACACCAAATGGTGTAAAACAGAATTACAAGATCAACAGTTTTCTGGTCACTAGTAAACTGAAACAACTCAGCTGTCAACCATCCATCCTCTCTTTCATCTGACAGGAATGCATAAGAATTGAATTCGTCCCCTTCTAATTTGTATTCGAGCCCTAAATATTGTTTTTTAATCTTATTTTTGAACACAAGGTTCACAGTGTATATGATTCCTGGTGTCAAAAATTGAGTTCTGACATGTGTTTTGAATTCTGTTCCTAATGGTTCATAGCAGCCCACTTCAAATCTGCAAGAAGAAACAGCAAAGAACAATATATTTTTCCTTATACTTACCGAATTGAGTCCAATCAGAGGAGGGAACTGGAGAAGGAAATATCACCTTGAAGTATATTCAGGCCAGCTTATATATTGTGGAGATCTACTTGCGGTTGAAGTTAAGCATCCTGCTATAGATATCATTTCACAAGGCTTTCCATTCATATTTAATGAAAACCACTGTCCAAAGTTTTACTTAGTTTGATTGATTTAGGATGAATAATGCAAAGAGAGCAGAGATTTGCGGAGCCAAGATTTTCTTGATTTGTAAGCTATAATGTCAAGATTTAAAAAGGGAAGTTAAAGTTGTGCCCGAGTGTTTTCTTGTAAATAGAGATCTATCATGGATGGATTTTGGTGTTGCAACCCAAACACTTAATTTCGGGTCATTATGGATCTTTATATTGACATCCTCGGTCACTCTAGGCATCTGCAATCTTTGAACGGGTTATTCTAGAACTGAGTGCTACACAGGCCAGAGTGATCCAAGAGGTCATTTACAAAGACCCATAATTCCCAAAATTGAGTTCTTTGTTAGCATGTTAAATTTGAGAACGAATCTGAACGGAGGTCTACTTAAAATGAGAAAGGGTTAGAAAAGGTTAAATTAAATTGTTCTGACCCTTTACCCACCCTGATCTGACCCGCACGCTTTGCAAGGCTTAGAAATAGAAATAGATGTGATAGCGTATCAGGTTTACCGTTTTTCCCCTGTTAAGGAGGATCCCTTTAAGGAGAAGCATCTTTAGTTCGCTTTCAGATCTATAGTTCAGAGGATTTGCAGCAGTCAAAAGCATGTTTTTGTAGTCGTCTGGGAGTTTAAGTCTTTCGTAAAGCTCTTGATACTTAAGTGCGGTCTCCAGTTTTTCAACAACATGGGGCATTATTGCCCGTTCTTCAGGAGATTCCTCATGCGATGTCTGAGTATATTTTCAAAGAACTTGGATCCATATGTTGTTTCAGATCATGAAAGATAATTTCTTCTAATTTCTTCTGTTTGTAGCTTTCTTTCCACCTAGGCACAAGAACCTGAATATAACCATTGCTATATTCATAGCATAATTTCCCACATAACACTTCCAATAGTACCACCCCAAAAGAGTATACGTCAGACTCTTTCGTTAGGAAGCACTTTTCTCTATACATCGGATCACAATACGCAGGGGTTCCAGCAGGATTGGTGAAATGACCCGTGTGCTGCTGATTAGTAGGTACCATCTTTGACAGCCCCATGTCAGAAACTTTAGCATTCCAATTTGCATCGAGCAAGATGTTGGAACTCTTTATATCACAGTGGATAATTCTTTCTTTAATGCCCTTGGCCTCATGTAGATAAGTTAGTCCCGTTGCTGCATCAAGGCATACCTTGAGACGTAGTGTCCACACGAATTTAGTGGTACTTAAATGGCGCTCTAGGCTTCCATTAGACGCATATTCGTAGACAAGGATCATCTCACCGTCTTCGATGCAAAATCCCAGGAGAGCGATGAGTTTTTCATGCATGTGACAATTAAGTATCGTGATCTCCTTCCAGAATTCGGAGTCTCCTTGTCCATATTTACGATCCAGACACTTAATAGCAACCATGCTACGCCCCTTAAAGTGAGACAGTTCTCCTAAATACACCTTCCCGAAACCACCAGTTCCGATGAGTTTCGTTTGATCAAACTCATTGGTGGCTGTTTTTATCTCTTCAAGTTGGATTTTCAGATGTTCAAACTCCTTAATGAAAGAATCCATTATTTGTTGATCAAATAATAATAAGACAAATCAAAGAAAATTCCAAGCAATCACAGGTGCAGTAATTGCAAAGAGAATTAACCAACAATACAGGTGTTTGTAATAGCTCTAACAAAGGGAATTCACAACTCTGTAACTGAATTATGGTTAAGAATGAAGAAGAACAACTTTAATACACAAAAAACGTGTTTATATGATATCAGTTCAATAAAAACCAATGCCTTTATATAGGCATACAAAGGATAGTAATTACTCCAATTAGGAACATCTTATCTATACCAACTATCAATTTAAAATTAAGTGTTGTTTATTAAATATGGTAAAATAACACAAATGGATAGATGGTGTTTAGTATGAAATTGCCATTGGCCCCACAACATAGGGAGCATGCGAGATTCGACTAGGACCACCTCCAATGAACATGTAAATGCATGTCACGTTGTTATCTGCTACAATATTCATTCATGTTGTTTCTTTATTTTCTCTTCTCCTTCACACTTACAACATCACAAATGCACGTACTTAGCCAAATACTTTCTTAAACTCTGTCTCCTATATCTCTCCTCTAACTCACCATTCATGTCACAAATGCACCTAATGCAATGCATTTAAGCGGCTCTTCATTCTCCATTAGCTTTGAATATGAGTGGCTTTGAGTATCCTCATTTAAACCAAATATTGGTTATTTAAGTGGAGACTTCTCACGTGGTAATCCATCATGAATATAACGCATTTAAATGTGGACTTCTTTTATTTTTCAAATTGAAACGCCTAAACCTGTTTCTGGTTATCGAAGCTAAATATTCGTTAAGTGTCATTAAGTGATCCACCATGGAACTTCACAATTCTAAAGATATTTAAATGTGGACTTTTTTCTTTTACACAATCCAAATGCATAAAACATTCATTATGAACCTAGCATCTATATGTCAACTCTAGCCTGAATTTTGTGATCGCATAATTGCATAAAAAATGATAAAATCCAGCTGTTAATGTTTAAACAATTCGTGGTTGTTTATATGTCACTTAAGTTGGTTGAACGTATGACATCAAAGCGACGACAGCTAAAAAGGATTAAGACGCCTTGAGTAAGTAGTCTGCATTCCAACTTGACCCTTAAAACAAAAACAAATGGATTTTGTCAGCTGCCAACTATTTTATTTATTTACTTACTAGTTTTTATCCCCCATATTACAGGGGTTGTTTTATATTTTTTGTTCTAATATTTATTTATTTTTTGAATTTATGTTTTTTTTATTGTATGAAAGTTAATAATATACTGTTTGATGATAAATTGTTTCACAAATAAATGAGATGTTATAACCCGGTTTAAAAACTATATGGTTTTGATGAGACCCAAGACCCGTTTATTTTTTACTATAAAATTGGTTTTTTAATTATAAATAATATTTATGAAAGTTAATAATATACTTATGGTTTGATGAGACCCGAGACCCGTTTATTTTTTTACTATCAAATTGGAATATATATATTTTTTAAAATAAATAAGATATTAATTTTTATTATATCCTATTTTATATGATTTTTACATCAATAATTTGGTGAGAATAATTTTTAATTTAATGAGATGTTATAACCCGTTTAAAAAATATATGGGTTTGGTAAGACCCATACCCATGAATTCGGGTCAAATGCATGAGAAACCTCAATTTAAAAATCAAACAAATCTGGTGACTCCAAAAAAAGGGGGAGCGGCCACATCGCGACACGTAGGATTTTTATGTCTACGTTTATATATATTATAAATTTATTTTGACAGCGTTTGGAACCATCCCAATACCCGAATGAGCATTTCTGAGACGGGATATCAACCATTTATACTGATTTTGACGCTCTAGGCTTGTGTTAGGGTATGTAGGCTTAAACCCGGTCCTGGTTGGGCCGATTTAGGATAGGCACAAGACATGGTTAGTCGGCCTAGTTCTCGCGGGCCCAGTTCGGCTAACCCTAATTAGGTTTCCTATTTAACTCTCATTATGTATTTGTAATCATGTATCACTAAATAAAAACCCTAGTTGCTGCCAGTGGATTTATGTCAGTTTAGACTGAACCACGTTAAAACTTCATGTTCTTTATTTGCTTTCATATTCGTGTTTGTGTTTGGTTCGTGTGTGTTATTCCTAACAACGGGTATCAGAGGCTGATTAACGGTTAGGGTTTGCATACCATTAACTATTGATCCAATTAATTTTTTTTTTGATTGAAAGTTCGAAGACGCATCAGTTATGCCGCCATCGCAGTCTGTAAACGCTGAAGTTCCACAGACCGTTTGCCCGCAATAGAAGTCAGAATCTCGGATTAGTTGATCTTTTTTATCAAGATCAGTTTGTGGTTGATTAGGTGCAAGGTATTTTCAGTTTATGATTAAGCAAGAACAATTGATCAGATCCTATTTTATTGAAGAATAATTGTCAAATCTGAAGAAACCCTAAAGATACCTAGAACTAATGCCAAACTCGTTTTTCAGGTTTCATCGGCCAATTTAAAGTTTTGTTCCTGATTACAGTCCGTTGTGAAGTTGTGTTTAAGTAGGTAAATTATTTAGGCTCGTGCAAGTGCTTGTGTCTGTTTTTGATCAATTTGTTGTTTTA